>NC_091471.1:185575124-185840659 GCF_036971445.1 Narcine bancroftii | reverse complement strand
TGGTATGGACAGTGACCCAGTGTCAGCCTGCGCCTCGCGAGAGCCATGCTCCACGAGACACGCCAAGCCATGTTCCACAGGGATCACGCCCCATCTCAAACGTCGTCACGCCCCTTACCCGTACCCTCACACCCTCGCCATCGTGCCACGTCCTTCACCTCTTGCCCTGTGCCCCTCACCCCAGTCCATGCTTATTGTGAAGGGGAGGTTGAGCAACTTTGTACATGTCCAAACTAACGAGACAGCTGTGGAATAAGCTAGGATAGTGCTTCCACAGAAGAAATGACAGGGATCTGTTCTTTATATTTTACCTATAATTCCATTTGTTTCTACGGCGGAAGACAAGATGGTAGCTGGGTAGGGGGAGACGTGTGCGACTGCTCGCTGACGTTTCCGGAACAATTAGCAGGCAGAATGATGGGGGGGGAATTATAGTGACATTTCTTCGCCCTGCCCTCACAGCCAATCATCAGGCTACGGCTCATTGTGGCATTGGTGGGCAGACAGGCTCGATAGGGGTTAAGGTCCAGAAGCTGCTCCTCATCTAATGCACCGTAGTCACTCCCCATGTGTGATCAGCACAGCAGGAGTTCTTGACCTCTGTTTATCCCCCTCCCCCCCAATTTGTGTGGTTCGCTCCATTTCTCATTGACTGACGGTGCAAACTGTGCCGCTGGAATGAACCTGCATCTGCAATATGATGACCTGCTCCATTGGCATATGTTTAAGGGTGAAACACAAGTAATGTGGGGGAAATTTAGGGACCACGTGCAGGGTTCAAGGTAGAGGGGAAACCCATTCATTGGCCTGACTCACGTGATTGCAACAACTTGGACCCAGCGCCTTGCTTCTTGTTAAATCAAATGTCGGTGCAATGGTTTACCACCTTTGCATGGGAGTGCAGCAGGGATGCCCGTGCTGGAGTGACTACCAGAGCAGGTAGGTTGTCTCGTTTCTGCTTCAGGGTCCAGCTGCACACATGGGGGTGGGGGTGGGGGTGGGGTGGGGTGGGGGTGGGGTGGGTGGTGTGGGTGAAGAGGCTTCCCCTGGCTTGGTTTGGAATTTTTTTAAAAAAGCGAATGACAGGTGAGGAAAGGCGGCCACAAGAGCGTGGGTTTGGGTTTGACGAAGAGTTGAATGGATGCAATCTTGATCTGCCCTGGAGCCAAAGGACAACAGAGAAGTTATTGAGAACCACAAAAGCCTGTTGATGCTGGAATCTTGGGCAGACAAAGAATTGGTGGAGGAAGTCCACAGGTCAGACAGCATCCGTGGTGAGAAATACTCAGTTGCTGAACTTGGGGCAGAACAGCAAGTGGCGACTGGGGTTCAGGACAGGGGGGACCATTGGTCTCAGACTGGTGTCTTTTCAAGCAGTAATACATCCCAGTACTCCAGACGCTAGTGCTGTGGGTGGGTGGGTACAATAATTCTGGGGCCAACCCTGTGTATGTGCCAGGTTTTCTCAACTGTAAATTGATTATTAGGGTTCTGCGATTTCCAAGTGGTCCCCAAAAGGGTTCCATGAGCTAAAAAGTTTCGAAAGCCCTGGGCTTGGACCTTTAGGTTCCTGAGAGTCCACATATCTGAGGACCTCAACTGGAGCCAGTGCATTGAGGCAACCATGAAGAAGGCACAGAAACACCTCTACTTTCTAAGAAGTCAGGAGATTTGGTATGTTGTTGAATGCGCTATCTTCTGCAGGCTGCATCAGGAGCAATCACCTCTACAGATTCACCGGTGAAGCGTTGCTTCACTTGGAAGGACTGTTTGGATCCCTCTATAATGGTAAGGGAGCAGGTGTGAGCGCAAGTGTCACATTACCTGCGGTCACAGGGGTAGGTACCAGGGGAATGATTGGTGGGAAGGGATGAGGGAGTGATCCTTTTGGAAAGCGGATAGAGGATGGGAGGGGAAGATGTGCATGGTGGTGGGATCCCATTAAATGTAGCTGAAATTGCAGAAAATAATATGAATCGGAATTTATCATCATGAACATGTCACATAATTCGTTGTTTTGTGGCAGCATTACACGTGCACAAATTGCTATAAATCACATTTTGAAAAAATAAATTAGTGCAAAAGAAAGGGTGGGGTAGTGTCTATGGTTCATTGTCCATTCAGAAATCTGAAGGTGGAAGGGAAGAAGCTGTTTTTGTAATGTTGAGTGTTCATCTTTATGGTTCCTATACCTCCTTTCTGATGGGAACAGTGAGAAAAGGTAAAGGTTCCATTATTGTCATGTAATACTACATTTAAAATGTAACATACATGAAATTCTTTAACTCCCCAATATAATTTACTCTGATGTTATGGTTATTTTAATGTCTAAATTTTTCTTTTCTTTGGTTCTGTTTATGTGTTGAGTATTTGACGTTTACGGTATGAGGTGGGGGTAGGAGAAAGGGCAAGAGCTATTAGGTTTGGATTTGATCTAAAACTTATGGATTAGATAAGGATAATTTGTAAATGGCGTAGATCTGTAATTATTGTTAATGACAGAGTTGTAAATCATTGAGTCCAAGCTTGAAAGATTATGAATAAAATATTCAAAAAGAAAAGGGCATGCCTGGGTGGGTCCCTGAGGATAGGGGCTGCTTTTCTTGAGACACCGCCTCTTGTAGATGTCCTTAATGGAGTGAAGACTGATGCTCATGATGGTGCTGGACGAGTTCACAACTCTGTAGACTCTTCCTGTCATATGCATTGGAACTTCCACACCCAACAGTGATGCAACCGATCTGAATTTTCTTCACAGTACACCTGTAGAAATTTGCAAGTCAATTTGACATACAAAATCTCAAACTCCTATCAAAGTATAGCCACTGGTGAGCCTTATGATTGCATCGATGTGATGACCCCAGAATAAGTCTTCAGAGATGTGAACACCTAGGGATTTGAAGTTCTTTACCCTTTCCACTGCTGACTCCTCGATGAGGACTGGTTTGTATTCTCCTGATTTTCCCTCCTGCGGTTACAATCAGAGTTTTGCTAGGCCCATGTTTTTGAGCTAGCTGACCAGTACTGAAGGATAATGGTGTTGAAAAGCAGCTTGATATGCATATTGCTGTTGTCTATGTAATCCAGGGCAGAGTGGAGAGCCAGTGAGATTGCATTTCCTGTGGAGCAATTGTGGTCACGGGAGAATTGCAATGGGTTCAGGTCTTTAATTAGGTACGAGTTAATTCTGGCCATAACCAACTCTCAAAGCATTTCATCACAGTAGATGTGAGCGCGACTGAGTGATATTCATTGAGGCAGCTCACTCTGCTCTTCTTGGATACTATTTTATTTCTAAAAATATACTTTATTCTCAATAAATTCAGAATAAATTATTTACAAGAAAAACTGTTCAAAACTTTTTACATTTATCTTGTCAATTGAATCGATACATACTCATCATTGTACATTTTACATTCTTCTCTGTTTCCACCACTGTGACACCTTATTGATTTTTCCTCCTTCTGTTGGTTGTGGGGCTTCTCCTCAGTGTCAGCCTCTCAGTGCCCGGTATTGACTAGTCTGTGGTCCTTCCTCACAGTTCCCTTGCGTTGGCTGCACCGTATCAGCACATCTGTACTCCTTCAGCCGGGAATGTGCTAGTCAGCAGCATTCCCGGACCGACATCTCAGTAAGCTGAAAGACCAACAGGTTTCAGGCATACCAAAGAGTGTCTTTCACCGACTTGATGGTCTTCCAGCAGTTCTGCACATCAGACTCGGAGTGTGTCCCTGGGAACAGTTGGTAGATCAGAATCCTTTGTCATGCTGTCACAGGGGATGCCCCCTGCATCCTTCTTCACACACTCTGCGAATCTGCATTGAGCAAAGAGGTGGATGAAAGTCTTAACTCCACTGCAGCCATCCCAAGGACGATATGCGTGGAGGGTGATGTTTCAGTTGTACAAGAAGGATCTCACTGGGAAGGCTCCTCTCACTGCCTGCCAAGCCAAGTCCCCTCGTCTCTCAGTTTCTGCAGGATGTTCTGTGCTGACCACTGCCTAAAGGTCAAAGGTGTTGTCCTGGAAAAACTTTTCTATGAAGGATAAGTGGTGTGGCAAAATTCAGCTGACAGGGACATTGAGCGGCAATGGGGCCAGGCCTATCCTTCGTAATACCTGGGACAGGTAGAAGCTCTTCATATAGCAACACTTAGTGCCTTCATACTTCCACACACAGTCTGATGCAGCCACACACACTCATCAGGATGAGTGTCACATTGGGTACGGCCTTGTATGAGAGCACCTCACACTTGATGACCAGGTTCTTTCCCATTATCTAGAGGGAGTGCCACACCCACATTCCCAATTTTTGGTGGACCTTTTCTGATCTGCTCCAATTCAGCCCCTCCAACCAGATCCCTAGTACCCTCTGGTAGTCAAATCTGACTGTGAAGGGGGTAGTGGAGCAGTTGAGCCAGTTACTAAAGAGCGCTGCTTTGCTCTTCTTCTGGTTCACCCTGGCACCTGATGTGGACTCTCAGTCTCTGTACCCAGGGAGCAGAAGAATAGCCAAATGATCAGAGTTGCCGAAGTGCAGATGTGGGATGGATTGGTAAGTGTTCTTCATGATGGTTAGTAGTGGTCTAGTGTTTTGGCTCATCTGGTTGTGCATTATGTTAGTGATAGTTTGTCTGAGTCTTCTTCAGGCTGACCTGATTAAAGTCTCCTATAATGATCAGGACGGCATCAGGTTGTGCTGTGTCATGGTTGCTAATTACAGTCCTGAATACACATAATCATCAGATGTTCCAGGTCAGGGGATAGGACTGGGATGTAACCATCATGTTTGTGCACCACGATGAATTGATGATGACACAAACGCTCCAGGTGATAGAACAAAAGTGATGTGGAAATTGCTGAAAGGTATCACAGTGTCAGAGTAAAGGGAGAGATTTGGAAGATTCAGAGTATCATAAAGAAAATGTTTGTACTGACAAAATCTGGAGTCCTGTGGAAGACAAGGTACAGAGAGGATAAATTAAGGCAATAAGGAGATGATTAGTTCAGACAGTGAATACTTAATACAGCAGGGAGCCCAGAAAGGTGCACGCAGGAGTGAAATTTAAAAAGTAGGAGTGAAAAGAGAGGGCATGAAAAATATTAGCAAATGGATCAAATAACTGGATTCTGGACTTCCTGCAGAAAAACTGCAGTCTGTCCAGACTGGCAGCAGGATGTCAAGCACCATCACACTAAGCACTGGTGCACCTCAGGGCTGTGTGCTCAGCCCGCTCCTGTTCACGCTTCTGATGCACACCTACAATGCCAGATCCAGCTCCAACAGAGACATTAAGTTTGCAGATGACACAACAGAAGTTGGCCTCATCAGCACTGAAGATGAGTCACAATGTGGAGAAGAGATGGAAAATCTCATGAAATGGTGTGAGAATAACCTGAACCTCAACGTGGAAAACACAAAGGATTTCAGGAGGACCAGGTACAACCACCCTCCATTAAACATTAATAGCACAGTAATGGAGAGAGCACCAAGTTGCTCAGAGTCCACTTAAGAAGTGACATACCCTGGACATACATTTCCTCACTTGTCAAGAAGGTGCAACAGTGACTGCACTTTCTTAGAAGACTTAGGTGGGCAAAGGTTACTGGTCACCATTCTGTCAACTTTCTATAGGAGCTCTATCGAGAGTGTCCTGGCTGGCTGCATCACAGTATGATATGGTTGCTTGTAGAGTATCGGATTGGAGGTTAATCCACAGGACCTTGAAAGCAGCAGAGAAAATCTCTGGGGTCTCCCTCACCACCAGCAAACCACCCCCCCCCCCAACCTTTGATCATATTTACCAAGAACATTTTTTAGAGGGCACGCAAAATCATTGAGGAACTCTGCAAGCCTACATGTAGCATTTTCCACCTACTATCGTCAAGAAAATGATACATTCAGCTGAGTAACAGCTTCTTCCCATGGGCAGTGACACTGCTGAATGACTGCTAAAATTAACTATTTATGACTCTACTATTTATTAATAATATTTATTTTAATGTATGTATATACAGGGCCCTTCATAATATTTGGGACAAAGATACTTTATTCCTTTATTTGCCCCAGTGCTCCAGTTTTAAATTCGTAATCAAACAATTCACATGTAATTAAATGCACATTCCAGATTTTATTCAAGGTTATTTGTATACATTTTGGTTTGATCATTGTAGAAATTACAGCACTTTTTATACATAGGCCCTCTCATTTCAGGGCACCAAAATGTTTGGGACATTTGGCTTCACAGGTGTTTGTGAGTGCTCAGATATTTTTATTTGCTTCATTGGTGCAGGTATAAGAGAGAAAGGCTTGCCTCTAAGCTTTTGATCATCTTTGCCATTTTGTCTGTATTTGCCATTTTTCTGCATGAGGACAAGATTTTTGCCAATGAGGCAAAATTCTTCTGTCAGCAGCAGTGGTGGTCTCCCCTTGCAATTACTAAGCTCACCAGTCGGTTCTTTCTTCTTCTTAATGATGTTTCAAACAGTTGATTTTGGTAATCCCAAGGTTTGGGTGATGTCTCTTACTGTTTTATTCTTGTTTTTCAGTCTCATAATGGCTTCTTTGACTTTAATTGCCACCACTTTGATAGAAAAATGGCAAATACAGACTCCAAAGATGATCAAAAGCTTAGAAGCAAGCTGTCTTATTACCTGCAATGAAGCAATTAAACATACCTGAGTACTCACAAACACCTATGAAGACAAATGTCCCAAATATTATGGTGCCCTGATATGAGGGGACTATGTATAAAAAGTGCAGTAATTTCTACATGATCAAACCAAAATGCATACAAATAACCTTGAATAAAATCTGGAATGTGCACTTTAATTACATGTGAATTGTTTGAACTGTGGAACACAGGACAAATAAAGGAAAAAAGTGACTTTGTCCCAAACATTATGGAGAGAATTATATGTATTGTATATAGGAATCATATATCTGTATGTCTGTTATGTCTGTACACATACTTTGCATTGATGTAAACTATGGACCAGAGAATGCAGTTTCATAAGATTGTACTGGTACAATCTGATGACAAATAAACTTGAAATTCAATGTTTTATCAGTTGGTAAAGAGTGAAATGATAAATAACAAAAGTTTAAGGCACATTAAGGCCACCAAAAAGTTAATCAATGTATGAAATGAAGGATGTGGACAAGGTTCTTAATGAATAGATATTATTCATTTTGGAGTTGTTTTGTTGGCAGACTAGTTGGACATCTCATACATAGTAACTGCTACTGGTGGGATTGGCAAGGAGACAGTGTAGTGATGAGAGTTTTACCACCAGGAGGAGACAGAGTGTGTAGCATCTGGGAAATGTTGCATCTTGGGCAGATTCAAGATTGATGCCTCCACATGAGGTCTGATATATGTTCTGTCCTTAATGCTGTTTGCTTAGTTGTTTTAAAAAAGAACTCTGGTTTCTTTATTGTAATAAAAGAAACATCACATGGTACCAGGAGTGGAAGAAACAACCAAGAGTGGAAGAAACAGCCAAGTTCTGCTGTGCACAGGAGTTGTGTATTGGCCTATGTGCTGTGTGGTTTTATGTTAAAAAGTTACAGTTTGCCTTAGAGAGCCAAGGGGTGGGACTGCTGAGAGAGTGGGAGATGGACTGAGCATGTGCAGAAAATGATCTAAAAATTTCTGGACTGGGATGAAAAACCACCACTGGGGGTGCTGTGGAGTGGAAGAAGGCCCAGAGCATGAGTCATGGTCTGGAGGACAGTTTAGAATGTTGGGATTTCAAAAAGGATGAACATTCTGAAGGCAGCTAGAAGGATCCAGACCAAGCCAATGGTTCCTCTCTCTGCAAGGAACACAAGACAACTTTGAATTTCGTGCTCTCTCTCTCTCTCTCTCTGTCAAATATATTTTGGCTTCAGTTTACCAAACAAACTGAATTTTGTTTATGATTTTTGCTTCGGTTGTGAGACTTGTCTGTTTTGTGTCTAAGTTTTCTGTGGGCTGGTTGGAAGTGTAGCTTAGACTTTGATTACTTATGTTATATTTAGGCTGGGGAATTTATTAGTTTTACACTGTTATAGAGATTTGCATAGTAACCAGTGGGCATTGTTATAAAAGTTTGAATTAAAGGTTGAAGGTGAGTTTTTGTTAATAAAGTAATTGTTCATCTTTACCCCTGTGTGATATGCCTTCTTTGTGGTTGCTGGTTTGATCTTGTAATACTGTGTATGGTGAGTAACAGTTGATATCAGCAGAGAAAATATGGAGGGTTTAAAAACTCATAATGCTGTAAAATGGACTGGAAATATTGACCATGAGTGAAGGCTGTTTAAACAAAGCTTTATGCTGTACCTGCAGGCCATTGGAATCAATAGCCAACCATCCACAGAAGATTGCACAGCTACTTACCATGGCAGGACATCAAGCACCAGAGGTTTTCAACATATTTATTTTTGCCAAGGCAGAAGACCAGAGCAAATTCAACAAGGCTATCGAGATGTTTGATGAACAGTGTTCACCAAAAGAACATGAAACCTTTGAGAGGTACGTATTTCGCTCATGCACGCAGCTACAGGGGGAGAGCTTTGATACTTTCTTAACGGACTTAAAATTAAAAGCAAGATTATGCAATTTTGGATCGCTGCAAGATTCCATGATCAAATTTTTCTTCGGAATTAATCATAAATGAGAGACAGGTTGCTGTGAGAAACAGAGCTTACCTTAGCTGGAGCTGTGAAGGTATGCCATGCCAATGAATTAGCTCTGCAGCTGATGATAAAATTTGGTGATAGTGTAAAAGCCAGTGAAAATGAAGGCATAGTTGTAGCCACAGTATCTGGGGAAGTACACAAACAAAAAACTCCAGAGATTCTGCAGGAACAGAGGATTCAGCCTGCACAGAAACAGAGGAAACACCACCTGTGTTAGACAGTGGTGGACCAGCAGAGCTGACACAAGCATCTGTGTAAAGAAGGTCCACATGAGCTGTCAAAGCATCTGACGGACAGAATATAAAAAAGATAAAGAACAGCACACTTAAAAGTTTGTGCTGCTGATGTTCATGTTATGTTTGTGTTGAACTTTAAATTGAAAGAATACTGTATTAATGTGTCATGTTTGATTAAACATCTCAAGGAAAGGTGGTGTAGTGATAGAGTGCTACCACCAGGAGGAGTCGGAGAAAGAGTGTGTAGCATCTGGGGAATATTGCATCTTGGAAATGCTGTATCTTGGGCATATTCAAGATGGATGCCTCCACATGAGATCTGGCATGTGTATGTTCTGTCCTTAGTGTTGTTTGCTTAGTTAATAAATCTAGTTGTTTTAAAAAGAATCCAAATTTCTTTACTGTAATAAAAGAAACATCACAGACAGTAGGTCTTGTGAGTGTAACAAGCCAGTTATCCTGGCTGCCAAAAGTATCCTGGGCTTATTCCAGTGGTCTGGTGTTTTGATTTTCACAGACAAGTCACAATCCACAAGAATGCAAGACCTGGGAGAAGGAGCCAATAAAGACCATAGGCCCAGGCACAAGGGACCTTCCAGCTGGGGCTCTGTACTCATGGTGGAATCTGAGAGGAGAGCAGCACAATGAATGTTTAACAAAATCGATTTCAGATGTGCAAGGAGACTGTGGATGAGGATATAAGGCGATCTTGTAATTAAGAAGAAACTGCTGCAATGCTAGACTCTCACAGGCTTGGCTGTATATCTGAGAAACATTTCCTTTTAATGTTAATGAAATAATGTAGTAAAACATACACATAAATGCTGGAGGAACTCAGTCAGTCTTGCAGCATCAATAGGAGGTAAAAATATGATACCAGTGTTTCAGGCCTGAGCCCTTCTTCAAATGTCAGTGATGTACCTTTACCTCCTATTGACGCTGAGAGGCTGGCTGAATTTCTCCAGCATTTCTGTGTGTTTTTACTACAATCACAGTGTCAGCAGACTTTCGTGTTTCACTTAGTCAATAATGTAGGACAGTTTGCAGGTTGTGGGAAAGTAAGCCATGGGTGCCCAAGGTTGCCGCATTTCTCTGTCCTCCTTGGGACTGTCAATGTTATTTGCTCTCTGGACCCTCACTATTCATTCTGTATACACAGCAAGTAGTTGAGTCAGCAAATTGGCCCATGCTTCTATTAAATGAGCATCAACTTCAAGCTTAACTCAGTTTCTCTCTCCACAAACACTACCTGACCTAATGAGTGTTTTAAACACTTTCTCTTTTTATTTGACATTTTAAAATTTACATGCACACAATTAGTCATCCCAGATACTCCCTCAGACACCTGATCCATTGTGTCAAATTACCTCTTGAATTTTGTCATTTCCATCCATGCATATGTCACTCTCAAGGCACCCAATGCAAAGGTTTGGAATTTGCTAGCGGTTTTTATCCTGTCCAGCAATCCCCTTCCAGAACTCAGCACCAAAATTATAGGACTTGCAAATCATAACACATAGCAGCAGAAATAGGCTATTCAGCCCATCGAGTCTGCCCTACACTCTAATGAGAAGCAGATCCATTTTCCTACTCAGCCCCACTGCCTATTTTCCTCCACCTAATTTTTACAGATGTGTGGTGGAAAATATGCTGACCGTCTGCATCACAGTCTAGTATGGGGACACCAATAACCCTGAGTGGAAAACCTTGAAAAGGTAGTGGATACAGCCTAGGACATTACAAGCAAAACCATCCCCACCATCAACAACGATTTACAGAGAATACTGCTCTCGGAGAGCAGCACCAATCATCAAGGATCCACATCACCTAACACATGCTCTGTTCTCACTGCTACCAGCAGGAAATAACTCTTAAGTACCACAAGACTTGCACCACCAGGTTCAGGAAGAGATGCATCCCCTCCACCATCAGACTCCTCAACAATAAACTCATTCAGGGACATATTTAAGGACTCTTGCACTTTTTTTCTCTCTGTATTGCAGTTTGTTTGGATTTCTTTATTTGTTTTTCTGTGTATGTATCTTCTTGAGTACAGTTTTTTGCACTACAATAAGTGGTAATTCTGCCTCACCTGCAGGAAAAAGAATCTCAGGGTTGTATGTACTATTGACAATAAATGTATGTACTCTTGACAATAAATCTGAACTTTGAACCTGCCCCTTCCCCCCACAACATCCCATCATTTTATTCAGGCACCTGTCTACATTTTGCTCATACCTTTCTCAACCCCAAAATGTTGGTTATATATTTTTATCTTTGCTATATAAAGTATGGTGTTTGGCCTGCTGAGTTTCTCCAGCATTGCGTTTTTACTTCAATCACTGTGCCTGCAGGCTTTTGTGTTTTACTTTCTCTTCTCCTCATAGCCCGTTGATGCCCTAGCTAATCAAGAACCTATCAATCTCTAACTATGGCTGCTATGTGTCATCATCACTGCAGAGAACATTGTTCTTTATTTACATCACTGAAATCACATCCTTACCACGTGTTCAGGCACCAATGGCACAAACTCAACAACACTGCACATTGCAGTTGAGTTAAAAGTTAAGGAATTTACAATGTCGAGTTCCAACATTTTAGACATGCCACATGATACAAACCAATTCTTTACAGAATTCTACACTTTAAAGCATAATCTATTTATATATCCACCACGATGAAGCAGGAGTTAGCAATAGTTGACTGGATGCAAATGTTCGAGAGTAAGAGCCTGACTGCCAATAACAAACATGTTCCCAGGAGGGTAAAGGGCAAGAATGGCATGTTAAAGGAACTGCGGTTAACAAGGGATATAGGGGCACAGATCAGAAGAAAAACAGAAGCACATATCAGGTACAGATTGACAGGTTCAAAGGTTTCCCTTGAAGAGTGTCGCGGCATCGTGAAGATTGAAATAAGAAGGCTAAAGGAGGATTTGAGATGGTTTTGTAAGGGAGAATCCAAAATATATTAAGAACAAAAAGGTCACAAGAACACCTGGAGAGCAAAGATACATACATCAGGATGCTCTTTATTGACAATAGTTCATCATTAACTCAAAACTGATCAGTAAACTCCAATACCCCATAGTGTAATTGTATCCTGGATTTCCTCACCTCCAAACCCCAATCATTGTCTGCAGACTATTTTGTTTCACTGAAATCTTTTGTTCATTTTGGGTCAACTCATTAAAGGAAAGATGTGAATGCATTAGAGAGGGTGTAGAGGAGATTTACAAGGTTGTTGCCTGGATTGGAGAGCATGCCTTATGAGGATATGTTGAATGAACTTGGTCTTTTCTCCTTGGAGCGACAAAGGATGAGGGATGACCTGATAGAGGTGCACACGATGATAATGCTTGACCTGCTGAGTTTCTCCAGCACTTTTGTGTACTGCAGGGCATAGTCATTTCCTTTTTCCAAGGCAAGGAGAATCTAAAAACTCAAGGCCATAGATTTAAGGTGAGAAAGGAGCCCTTATTTATTTGTCACATTATACCTAGAACAGCAAGAAAGGTTCTTCTGCAATTAATCTAATAGACTATCTCTAACATGCTTACAGCTATATGAAGAGTACAATTTTCAATGAAAAGAATTAATACCAAGGCAGCCAGCATGAGAGCACTATTATAGATCTTATTCAGAAGCATGATGACAGGGGGAAGAAACTGAGGATTGCAGAATCATAAAGCAGCAAAAGATGGTTGAAGTCAGGATGTCCTGCACCTCTGGGATTAGGATGATTGAACTCCAACTTTTTCTGCAGCCAATGTTCCTTTGCTTAAAAACAATAGGAAAAATCCAGCATAATAGACTGCTGAGCTTTACATCAGTGGTAGGGAAGAAGTTGGAGGGTGTTCTGAATGAAGAATTTGCTCACCTTGAGAAAAGTGTGTTCTTACCAGGGCCTGTCTGGACAGCTTTGTGTGGGAAAAGTCTTACTAACAACTGAATTTTTTTTTTGCAGAAGTGTCCAAAGTAGTTAATGAGGAAAGGGCAGTAGATATTGTCAACATTGATTTTGCTAAGATATTTGATGAGATCTCTCATGATAGGCTGATCCAGACGATTAAGGCACAGAAGATCCATGGGTACTTGTTAAAATGGATTTAAAATTGGCTTGGCCATATAAAAGAGGTTTGTGGTGCAGAGGTGTTTATCTGACTGGAGGTCTGTGACATGTGGTGTTCTGTAGAGATAGGTGCTCAGACGTGTGTGTGTGCACGCGCTTGTGGAGTTGTGAATAATGAAGGTTGTCAAAGGATAGAACAAGATCTAGATCGGTCAGAAAAATTGAACTGAGAAACAGCAGATGTTATTTAATTCATATAAGTGTAAGATATTGCACTTTTGGTTGTCAAATGTAAGGGGAACATATACAATTTTTTTTTAATGGCAGCACTACCAGAGCTGCTGTAGCAGCAGAACTGCCGCTGATGTGGACCTGAGTAGAGCAAGGAGCATACTCTCAGCACTCCCCCACAGGGTCCAACTGCCAGTCCGTCTTCTGTTGGCTCTGTACAGGCTTTAAACGGCCTGTTAAAAGAGCTGATGGTGGTTTATTTTAAAATCATGCGACCGCAGAGTTGGGCTCAATATAGTGACATCTATGATTAGCAGCAGCCATGAGGGGTTGCAGACTCCAGGGAAGCAGAAGACTGATGCAGGGTACCAAAAAATGGGGAGACCACCTCCCCATTTGAGAAGGAGAAGTAGAGGAGATGACCCACGGGATGGTGACCTTGGTGAGACACCAGTTAAAATCTTGGAGAATGAAGAACACACAAGCAGTGAGCTGTTGGTGAATCGAGGCAAGGACCCAAGTAGGCTGTGGGCAACTGCGCTCAAAGAACTCACAGCAGCTGCGGACTGCTGGAGACTGGCCTGAGACTGGCTGAAGGGATACCAGGTATCGGAACCAGGATACAAGAGGGAGCTAGAGGCTTCCTTATTGTATTAGGTGTACATCTGGAGCTTGGGTTGCTGATAGTTTGGACTGAAGGCTATGTAGCTGCGGAGGCTGCGGGAGCATTGGAGGCAGTGATTCTCTTACTTCTCTTTGGCTGTAAGGGGCGATTTCTGCTGATAGCAAATGTTTGTCTGCCTTACAGTAGATTAAATGAAATTTTATGTAATATCACATTTTCTGTTTTATTAAATGGCAATAAAATTTCTTGAATCTTAATATCAGGAACTTTTTGTCACGTAATATATAAAATGGCCTTCAGTCTGCCTAAGGCAGACAAAGATTTGCATTGCCCAGCACTCCTGACATTTAGAGAAAGAAAAGCAAAAGAGAGTCCCTCCAGATTCACCTCCATCTCTCCTGCAGCCTGAGGAAGTCTTCAGTGCCCAGGGTCCTTTGGGAGCCCTCCATGCCCTCAGCATCCTCTCAAATCCCTGTTCCGTTATCTGGTCTCATGAGCCAGTCTCCAGCAGCCCACAGCCTGGTCTGAATCACAAGATCACAAGACAAAGGAACAGAAGCAGGCCACTAGGCCCATCGAGTCTGTTCCATAAATCTATACTAAGTTACTCTATACTAGTTCCAATTTTTGGCCTTTTCCCCATATCCCTTGATGCCCTCACTAATGAGATACTTGTCTGTTTCTTGTTTAAATACTCCCAGTGATCTGGCTTCCACTGCTGTTCCACAGATCCACAACCCTCTGGCAAAAGAAGTTCTTTCTAATCTCTTTTATATGGATAGCCTCTAATTTTGACCCCTTGGCCTTGATTCATCCACCAAAGGAAACATCTTACCTACATCCACCCTATCTAAACCTTTCAAAATACAAAAAGCCTCTATGAGATCTCCTCTCATTCTCCTATACTCCGATGAATACAACCCAAGAGCTGCCAAACGCTCCTTGTACATTCGCCCTTGCATTCTGGGAATTCTAGTAAATCTCCTCTGCACCCTCTCCAATAACATCACATCCTTTCTAAGATAGGGGGCCCAAAACTGCATACAATACTCCAAATGAGGCCTCACCAGTGCCCCATAGAGCCTCATCAACACCTCTACTCTTATACACTATTCCTCTTGAAATTAATGCTTTCTTCACTACCAATTTCACCTGGTCATTAACTTTTAGGTTTCCTTGCACGAGGACACCCAGGTCCCTTTGCATATCTGAAGTCTGAATTTTCACCCCATCCAAATAGTATTCTGCCTGTTTATCTCCACTGCCAAAATGTACAACTGTACACTTCTCTATGTTAAATCTCATCTGTCATAATTTTGCTCAGTCTCCCAATCTGTCTATATCCTTCTGCAACTTTACGGTTTCTACTATACTTCCGACTCCGCCACCTATCTTGGTGTCAACCGCAAATTTGGCCACAAAACCATTCAAACCAAAATCCAAATCATTAATATAAATTGTAAACAGCAGCGACTCCAATACCGAACCCTGCAGAACACTACTAGTTACAGGCAGCCATCCAGAATGAGAACCCTTAATTTCAACCCTTTGCTTCCTGCCTATCAGCCACTTATCTATCCAGTTCAATAAATTCCCTGTAATTCCATGGGCCCTCATCTTATTTAGCAGCCTAATATGCGGCACTTTTTCGAAAGCCTTTTGAAATTCTAAATAGATAATATCCACAGCCTCTCCTTTGTCTATCCTACTTGAGATTTCTTCAAAAGACTCTAAAAGGTTGTTCAGGCAGGATTTACCTTTTAAAAAAAACCATGCTGACTTGGACCCAGCCTGTCATGCATCCCTCGGTATTTCATCACCTCATCCTTGAGGATCGACTCTAATATCTTCCCAACCACCGACATCAGACTAATCGGCCTATAGTTTCCTTTTTTCAGTCTCCCACCTTTCTTAAACAGCGGAACCACATTTGCGACCTTCCAATCCTCTGGAATCTCTCCAGACACTATCGATTTCTAGAAGATCATCACCAATGGATCTACAATTTTCAAAGCCACCTCTTTCAAAACCTGCAGATGCACCTCATCTGGTCTGGGAGATTTATCAATCTTTAATCTGTTTAGTTTGCCTAGCACAATTTCTCTAGTAACCCTAACTGAATCTAACTCTACTCCCTGAAGCCTCGGACTGTCCGGGATATTACTAATGTCTTCCATGGTAAAGACAGATGTAAAATATTGATTTAGTTTCTCTGCCATCTCTTTATAACCCATTACAATTTTCCCAGCATTGTTTTCTATTGGTCCTAAGTCAACACGTGTCTCTTATTGTTAGCTAATCTCCTTTCATAGCTCATCTTTTCTTTCTGAATGACTTACTTTGTCTCTTTCTGAAAGTGTCAAAAGGAATCCCAGTCCTCTGACTTTCCACTAATTTTAGCTTCCTTTGCTTTTATCCCTCTCCTTTGCTTTTATCTTAGCCTTCAACTCTTTTGTTAGCCACAAAAGTTCCATCTTTCCTTGGACAAATTTATTTTTCCTTGGAATATATATCTATCCTGCATGCTTTTTATTACTTGCAAAAATATCTTCCAGTCCTGCTCTGATCCTTCAATTAGTTTGCTTTCCCAGTTTACTTGAGCCAGTTCCTTTCTCATACCATTTCCACTGAAAAATTGATACATCCAATAATTTTTTTTCCTTTTCAAATTTTAAATTAAATTCAACCATGCTGCTTCCTAGAGGTTCTATGACCTTTAACTCCCTAATGACCTCAGGTTCATTGCACATGACCCAATCCAGAACTGCAGATCCCCTGGTGGGCTTCTCAACAAGCTGTTCAAAAAAGTTATCTCTTGGGTTTTCTACAAACTCTCTCTCCTGGCTTCCAGTATTTTTCTGTCTTTCCCAATCCCCATAATTATTTTGATATTATCCTTGTGGCATGCACTCTGTATTTCCTGCTGTAGCTCATTATCCACTTCCCGGCAACTGTTTGGGGGCCTGTATATAACTGCTAATATGGCCTTTTTATCTGTGACATTTCTTAATTAAACCCATAATGATTCTATCTCTTTTGACCCTATGTCCCTTCTTTCTATTGATTTAATGTCATTTTTTTTATCATTAGAGCCTCCCCTCCTCCTCTACCCACCTGCCTATCTTTCCTATAGACTGTGTAACCTTGTATATTGAACTCCCAATCGCACCCTTCATTGAGCCACATTTCAGTAATGACTACAATACTACAACGTCATACTTTTTCATTTGAATCTGAGCAACCAGGCCATCCACTTTGTTTCTAATGCTACATGCATTTAAATCTTTGGCTTGGCTTCGCGGACGAAGATTTATGGAGGGGGTAAAAGTCCACGTCAGCTGCAGGCTCATTTGTGGCTGACAAGTCCGATGCGGGACAGGCAGACACGGTTGCAGCGGCTGCAGGGGAAAAATGGTTGGTTGGGGTTGGGTGTTGGGTTTTTCCTCCTTTGCCTTTTGTCAGTGAGGTGGGCTCTGCGGTCTTCTTCAAAGGAGGTTGCTGCCTGCCAAACTGTGAGGCGCCAAGATGCACGGTTTGAGGCGATATCAGCCCACCGGCGGTGGTCAATGTGGCAGGCACCAAGAGCCCTTAAACCCAATACCGAAATTGTTTGGTCCATATTCTTTTTGAACAGCACTTTCTCCTGCCTGCTTACCTGCCTTTTCTTTCTGTTATTTTTTTTTGCTCTAAATAGAGCATCTTAATTTTTTTATTTTTCACACTGTGAATCATATCACTCAAAATACATACAAACATTTCCCTCTTAAATATACACAGTGGCATTTTCTCCCCTTTTTTCCCCTCTACCTTCCCACACCCCTTCAAATCCATTTAACATTCAACATATACAATAAAACCATTAAACAATGTCATCACACAATGAAAATAAACAAGAAAATTGTGTCATCCACTTTTGCACACTGGATCAAGACATTTTGTCTTCTTACCATTTTAGGGGGTGGAGGTCCGAGGTAAGCCCTCTCTGTTGTGTTCCATGTACGGTTCCCAAATTTGTTCAAATAATGTGACTTTATTTTTTAAATTATATGTTATTTTTTCAAATTGAATTATTTCTGTTGTTATTGAGTAACTCTTCACTATTTATTTTTCTCCCTGTTGTAATTCCCTGTCTCCCTACTGTCTTATTCTCTGCACTCTCATTTTGAATTCCCTACCCCACCAAACTAATTTAAACCCTCCCCAACAGCTCTAGCAAACCCTCCTGCCAGGATATTGGTCCCCTTCCAGTTTAGGTGCAACCCATCCTTGTTATTGACCTGGGGAAGGTCTGACCTTCCCCAAAAGCAATCCCAATGATCTAGGAATCTGAAGCCCTGCCCCCTGCACTAACTCCTTACCCACGCATTCATCAGCCATATCTTTCTATTAGTACCCTGTCTAGCATTTGACACAGGCAGCAATCCAGAGATTACCACCCTCGAAGTCCTTTGACCTGAAGTCGCCTGTGGCCTGTGTGGATTCCTCACCTTCAAGTCACCAACAACTTGCCTTCTGTGTGTGTTCTTCAGCCATAGAGGCCCTTGCCACTGTGGTCACTGTCCTAAATTGCCTGGATCAGAGGGTATGAGCTATAAGAAGAAGTTGAAAATACTTGGGTAGTTGTTTCTGGAGTTTTGGAGGCAGAGGGCAAACTAAAAGGTTTATAAAATTATGAGAGGCATTGATAAGATGGATATTCCGAGTCTTTATCCCAGAATGGAAATGTCAATTACAAGAAAGCAGTAGATTTAAGGTGAGAGGATGGAAATTTCATTTTTTAACATAGTGGTAGGTGTCTGAAATGCCCTGCTTGGGGAGATGGTGGAAGCAGTTACCAAAGTGATGTTTACGAGGTACTTAGACAAGCATATGAGCATGTAGGAATGAAGGCATATGGATTATGTTCAGGCAGGTTGGATTAGTTTAAGTTTGCATCATAATCAGAACTAACATCATAGGCTGAAGATTTCCTGCACTGAAATGCTCTGTGTTCTCTGTCCCCTCTTCTCAGATGCTGTCTGACCTGCTGAATATCTCCAGCCTTTTCCACTTTATTTCAGGAAAGAGGAAACATGAATAAATGATGAGGGTGTATAAAAGGGCCAGTATAATAATTATTATTGGAGACTTTAATTTTCATATAGATTATGTTAGTCCAGTTCAAAAGAGTAGCTGCAAGAATAAATTCATTCACTGTTTTCATAATAGTTTCCTAGACCAATAGCCCATGGAGTCAACCAGGATCTGGGGATGGATAATCAGGCAGGTTTAATAAATAAGCTGCCAATAAAAGGTTCCCATTGGGGGTAGTGTTCACAGTGTAATAGTTTGAAAAGGGAAAACTTTGCTCAGAAATATTTTTATTGTGTAAATTACCACAATTTGCAATAAAATAGTAAAATCTAATATATATTTATGCATGTTTGTCTGTTCCCCAAGCAAATCAATATGGAGCACTCTAGAAATGTTCAAGGAGGTTCATTGGGGGGAAAATTTGATGCTGAATGTCATGACCACATTGAGGTCATATGAAGTTCCAAAAAAATTTTTGAACTTGTACCAAGAACCCCTCAATTCGTTAGTGTTGGGCATCAATGTACATTCAGAAACCAAACCCAGTTCAATATTGGCCCAAAAAAAAGCAAAGCAACATTGGCAGAAGCTCTTCACAAGCCTGTAGTTAAAGGAGAAAGCAAGAGACAGCAGAGGAACATCAGTCTCACCTCACTGTTGACGCTTCCAGATATGCAAGGAGCAGGCAGCAGGTAACAAAACAGTGATACATCAGTTTCAGTGCTCAGGCCTCCAGACAGGCAAGGGGGAGGCGGCGGGTATCACAAAATCAGGCCCACCGCAGTGCTCAGGCGTCGAGACAAACAAGGAGCAGGAAACAGAAAAAGATATATTTATGCAGATTTACCATTATGTTTTGGTTTTTTTTGTTTTAATCACGTAGTCAACAACTGAGAGTTTTATTTCTCCGGCAACGCCAGGTATTCTGCTAGTAGATAATAAATATAAAAGGATTGAGAGATGTTCATGCAATAAAGAGATTTCAATAGTGCAAACAGATCTTTTGGTGGTCGTGGGATATTTATAGTTAGGGTTGTCTGGAAAAGTTCAAAATACCGATTGCTGTTGGGGAAGAAAAACTGTTCTTGAACCTGGAGATGCTGGTCCTCAGGCTTCTGCCTGAAGGCAGCAGTGAGAAGAGGTTGCGACCAGGGTGATGGCGGGCCTTTATGATGTTGGTTGCCTTCTGAAGCAGTGCCTCCCGTAGTTGTCTGCAATGGATGAAAGGTTGGTGTCTCAAAAAGGACCCAACATGTTAAGGATACACACAAGGCAAAATAATGGGGCTAAAGATTGATGCCCACAGGTCTGGATACTAGTATCTCAGAATCCTATTAGAAGTGACTACTGAGAAAGTGGTTATATCTGTTACAAACCTCCAAAATTCCGAGAAGGAATCAAGGGACCTTAAGGATAGAAATGGAGGAAGAACGTGGCGCAGCAGGCTCTGGGGCTCAACACTTTTTATGCTTTTGTTTCCTGCGTTTTATTGGCTGTAGCTTTAATCAGTAACTTACAAAAGAAAATCGTGGGAGCTTCTTGTGCCCTACCTAGCCGCCATCAGGTCCGAGGTAGTTCCTGGGCAACCAGTCTTCCACGCCTCCCTACCAACCCTCAACGCACGAAAATAGCACTTGTGAGCGCTCCCTCTGCGGGCGTGAAGCCATGAACATTGCGTGCACTGAGCCCATCGGTTTGGCTTGTCTTGGCGTATTGTGCGCGGAATGCGTACGCAGCGACGGGGCGGAAAGTAGTTCCGGCCGCCCCCGCCATCTTGTGGCGAGAAGGAGCAGTGCCGCAGCGACCGGACAGGGACTGTGATTTCTGGCCGCAACCCGAAGCTGCGCTGCGGCAGCCGGGGACGATCCACAGCCCGACGCTCGCGCTCCGGCCCGCTAACGGGCTGAGGGAGCCCGAGCAGCCGCGGCACAGGCGCGAGCATCTGCCCGCTTTCCTACCGACAAGCCCCGAACGGGAGCAGGAGGATCCGGCCCGAGGAATGGCAATGAAGCGGATTAACAAGGTACGGGTGCCGGGGCTGATGCAGGCCCCGGCCTAGGCGCAAAGAGACACCCGGGGGGGAGAATGTCTGCCTGGGCGCGTCGGTAGGGCCTTCCTTCACTGAATGTGGCCCCTTGGGTGCGGGCTCCGGCCCCCTCGCCCCCTTCCCGGGTGCGGACTCCGGCCCCCTCGCCCCCTTCCCGGGTGCGGGCTCCGGCCCCCTCGTCCTCTTCCCGGTTGCGGTGGTCTAGTATCCGCCCCTGCTGTCTCTAGCCCTTGCCAGGTGCGGGCGGTCCGGTGTCTGGCCCTCCCCGCCTCCCCTCGCTGGGAGTTGGCGATCCGATCTCAGGCCTTCCCTTTGCCTCTGTTTTGTAATGTTCAATTAGACCTCCAGTGAACGTTTCATTCTCTGGAGGATGGTGAATCTGAATTGTTAATTTTACTTCTCTCTCTACAGATGCTGCCTGCCTGACTATATACTTACAGCCTTTTCTTTTTTTACTTCTGGTCTCTGGCGCACATTGATCTTGAAAAACCCTTTGTATAACTTCCATTGTGTTATTATTGAAGCCAAGCAGTAAAAATAATCAAACTTCCTCTAACAATCTGTTGAAGTATAGCATTCAAATTTGAAATCAAATGATAACTTGTCCTGCTTTTGAAACATCAGATTAGATGCATGGGGAGGGGCCGGGTAGAATGTGAGAATGGAATTTGTACATACCTCAGATACCTGTCCACACTACCTGAACCATACTTTGTCCACATTTCAGTTTGAATGCATTCTGAGGTTTGCAAGGTTGTTTTCAATTTTGGTTCAATCTTTCGATAATGCCTATTTAAGGTTTTTGAAAAGATTTAAGTCTTATTTGAAATAATTTTCTAGGGACTTGGAGTTTTGAACTTTTGTGGAATTGGTTATAAACTTTTGTTGATTAGTCTGTTTGAAATGAGATTATATTTGACAATCCTGATGAGTTAGTTGCATTGTTTTAAGAGTTTTAATAGTAAAGTGGAAATTAGAATGTTTTTGAAATTATGGAAAAATATTCACAGTAAATATTTGACTCTTTTAGAAATGGCATCATCTTGTTTTCCTGATAGTGAATTTAATTTGTTGAATAAAAATGTTGCAAATACTAAGTGCTAGGCTGATAGTTCCATCAGGTCATGGTCAATATTTTGCCACAGTTAAGAGAGTGGTGCTTTGTTATAGATGAACATAAAACAAGAGAAAGTCCTCCCAGTTGTCCGTGTGGGCTTTGGTGAATATTAGTGAGGAGGATAAGCTTGTATTTCTTATAAAGCTAGGGTGGATATTTTTAGCTTTTACATAGTGGAGGTAGTTCCGTGTAGTGGGGATGTCAGTCAAGGCAGAGATATGGTATTCTCAGCATGCTAGGAATTTTGTATGTTCCCCTGAGATCTCTTATTTGAATTTCTGCAAATCATAGGCCTTGACTTTTAGCTTCTCCACCATTTAAATACTTAAAAGGGACATTGAAGAAAAGGCAATTATGGAGTTGAAATCAACCTGCAGGGTTAAAATATAGAACAATATAACACAGGAATAGACCTTTCTGTCTACCTTGTCTGTGCAATCACCATGCCAAATTAAACTAAATCTCTTCTGTTTGGACATGATCCACAACCCTTCATGGGTTCATGGGCCTGTTGAAAAGGCTCCAAAATGGCATTATTGTATCTGCTTCCGCCACTTTACCTGGCAATGTGTTTCAGCTATCTTACCTGCTCTGTTTAAAATAAAGCATTTGCACATATCTTTCATACTTTCTTCCTCCCAAAATAGGTTATTTCTAGCATTTGACATTACCATGCTGGGGGTGGGGGGGGGGGCGGGTGGGGGACTTTTTCAATATCTATGCCTCTAATAATTTTATAAACCTCCGCAGAGAAAACAATTCAAATTTCTTAAACTGCTTATCCAAGTGACATCCTGGTGAACCACTTGTGTACCCTCTCTAAAATTTCCACACCTAAACACAAAAAATGGCAGCACTGGCACTGGTGTGGACCTGCAGAAAGCAAGGAGCGAAGACACAGCACTCCCTCGTGGGGTCCGACTGCTATTGGCTCTGTACAGGCTTTAAAAGGCCTGTTAAAGGAGATGATGGTGCTTTATTTTAAAATCCTACATCTACAGGGTCAATAAACAGTAGGTGCTGGAGTAGGCCATTCAGCCCATTGAGCCAGCACCGCCATTCATTTAGATCATGGCTCAAATTCCACTATCAATACCCTGTCCCTGCCTTCTCCCCATAACCCTCAATTCATACCCCTTTATTCCCCTGTACATAAGAACCTTATCTAACTCCCTCTTGAACTTATCCAGAGAACCCACCTCTGCAGCAAAGCATTCCACAGACCAACAACTCTGGGTTAAAAAAAATTCTCATCTCTGTCCTAAAGGGGTTTTTCTGTATTCTTAAATTATGGTCTCGAGTCCAAGTCTCCTCCAACATCGGGACCATGTAATCAGTTTCTGGGCCTAAGATGGCAGGCATAGGATTGGCAGCAGCCACAAGAGATTCCAGTCTCTGGGCAAGCAGAAGACTAGCATAGGGCACCAGAAAACAGGGAGAACACCCCTCGTTGAGAAAGAGAAGCAAAGGAGTCAACCCATGTGACGGTGACCATGGTGGCGGACCAGTGAGGGGCTCTGTGGCTGTTGTTAACTTGAGGCGAAAAACCTTCATGGGTTATGGGCTGCTGACAACTGTAGTCAAAGGACTCTCTCCAGGCTGGAGACTGTCTGAAGGGTACCAGGTATCAGAACTGGGATGTGAGATGGTGCTGGAGGTTTCCTGATCATGACAGAGGTGTACATCTGGAGCTTGGGTTGCTAATGGTTTGGACTGAAGGCTGTGGAAGTTGTGGGAACACTAGAGATGAAGCCATGGACATTCAGTGACTCTGGAGGGGGTGGGGGGGAGCTCTTGCTTCTTTCTCTGGCTGTAAGGGGAACTGGGCAATTTTTACTGGTAGTGAATGTCTGCCTAACAGTAGACTAAAGAAAATTTTGTGTAATATCACATTTTCTGTTTAATTACATGACAAGGTCGGGTCAGATACAGCAATGAGCTCTCTGAACCCTTCTCCATTAACAATGGCGTGAAGCAAGGCTGTGTTCTGGCACCAACCCTCTTTTCAATCTTCTTCAGCATGATGCTGAACCAAGCCATGAAAGACCCCAACAATGAAGACGCTGTTTACATCCGGTACCGCACGGATGGCAGTCTCTTCAATCTGAGGCGCCTGCAAGCTCACACCAAGACACAAGAGAAACTTGTCCGTGAACTACTCTTTGCAGACGATGCCGCTTTAGTTGCCCATTCAGAGCCAGCTCTTCAGCGCTTGACGTCCTGCTTTGCGGAAACTGCCAAAATGTTTGGCCTGGAAGTCAGCCTGAAGAAAACTGAGGTCCTCCATCAGCCAGCTCCCCACCATGACTACCAGCCCCCCCACATCTCCATCGGGCACACAAAACTCAAAACGGTCAACCAGTTTACCTATCTCGGCTGCACCATTTCATCAGATGCAAGGATCGACAATGAGATAGACAACAGACTCGCCAAGGCAAATAGCGCCTTTGGAAGACTACACAAAAGAGTCTGGAAAAACAACCAACTGAAAAACCTCACAAAGATAAGCGTATACAGAGCCGTTGTCATACCCACACTCCTGTTCGGCTCCGAATCATGGGTCCTCTACCGGCACCACCTACGGCTCCTAGAACGCTTCCACCAGCGTTGTCTCCGCTCCATCCTCAACATCCATTGGAGCGCTCACACCCCTAACGTCGAGGTACTCGAGATGGCAGAGGTCGACAGCATCGAGTCCACGCTGCTGAAGATCCAGCTGCGCTGGATGGGTCACGTCTCCAGAATGGAGGACCATCGCCTTCCCAAGATCGTATTATATGGCGAGCTCTCCACTGGCCACCGTGACAGAGGTGCACCAAAGAAAAGGTACAAGGACTGCCTAAAGAAATCTCTTGGTGCCTGCCACATTGACCACCGCCAGTGGGCTGATAACGCCTCAAACCGTGCATCTTGGCGCCTCACAGTTTGGCGGGCAGCAACCTCCTTTGAAGAAGACCGCAAAGCCCACCTCACTGACAAAAGACAAAGGAGGAAAAACCCAACACCCAACCCCAACCAACCAATTTTCCCTTGCAACCGCTGCAATCGTGTCTGCCTGTCCCGCATCGGACTTGTCAGCCACAAACGAGCCTGCAGCTGACGTGGACTTTTTTACCCCCTCCATAAATCTTCGTCCGCGAAGCCAAGCCAAAGAAAAAACATGACAATAAAATGATCTTGAATCCTTTGATAGGGGGGGGGGGGGTGTCCAGTGTTCTGGTTTTTGTTTAGATTTCATCATCTCTGGTCTCTTGTTTTTGTATCACTAATTTTTAAGTGTTTTTCAAACGTCTTTCAGAATTCTTACGTTTAACATTTAAATTGCTAATGTTTATGACTGAGGATCCCAGCATCAATTGCTGTGGTACAATGCTGGTCACAGCTTTCATTCACAAAACACACTGCAATCACTCTTGTCTTCTATTACCAAGCCAACTTTAGATCCAATTTGCCAACTTCCGTGGATTCCATGGGTTCTAATTTTTGGATCAGTCTTCCTTGTCAGTAGCCTAGAGTTGAGAGGGAGGAAATTTAAGGGAGATGTGTAGGGCAAATATTTACATAGTGGAGCAGGCTGCCAGGAGTCATAGTGGAAGCTGGTACAATTTTATCATTTAAGTGTCTTTGAAATAGACACACATATATGATGAGGTAGAAATGTGTCTATCAAGTGTAATTAGCAAAGTTTTAGTTTGATTTTCATTCTTATTTGGCACAGACATGTGGGCTGAAGGGCCTGTTCCTGTATGGTACTGTTCAATGTTCTCAGCCTTAACTGCACATTTCTCATCAATATAGAGCATTCCTGGAACAGTTCCACACAGAAACAGACCCTTCAGCAGCTCTAGGTACAAGAACTGTTTATTTCCAGCAACTATCAGGCTCTTGGAATCTACCCTTGTAAAATTAATGCATGGATTGCTCTAACTTCACAAAAGGACTGTCAGTACTATTGCAGTCACTTTTTACACTAGCATAACTGAATATTTATTACCTATTGTCTCTTTAAAATTCAATTACTGGTTTCATGAAGTACCTGTTTGGCTGCAGCAGGTAAGAATATATACATTGCTCAGAGTACATGCCAATAATTTCATCATTCAGCCAACTCTGCAACTTAGCATGAAGCCAATCTAGCTCACCCTATCTGCCCCATGATCTTTATTCCTCTCTTCCCTGACTGTTCGTGTGTCAGTTGAAATGCCTCTGACATCTATTTTCATATGTTTTCACTCCTCCCTTGCAGCATGTTCCAGGCACCTACCATTCTCTGTGTGATGAAGTCAAGGTTATCAATTTTTACCCATAATTAAAGTCCTGCAATCCAGGCAGCAACCTGGTGAACTCTTCTACACCCTCTCCAGGACTTCTCGAC
Source organism: Narcine bancroftii (assembly GCF_036971445.1). Taxonomy (NCBI): domain Eukaryota; kingdom Metazoa; phylum Chordata; class Chondrichthyes; order Torpediniformes; family Narcinidae; genus Narcine; species Narcine bancroftii. The sequence continues at coordinate 185,814,200 of NC_091471.1, read as the reverse complement.
CTTCCTGTAAAGTAGCTACCAGAACTGCACACGGTACTTCAGATGTGGCGTAACCACAGCTGCAGCATAGAGAGGATATGAAGTGGAAGATGAACTTAATTTGTACATCAATATCTCATTCATTCATCATTGGTAATGTCTCAGAAAAAAAGACACAAGAGGGAAGGAGTTGATTGCTGGAAACTACAAGTTACAATAAATGTCACTGATATTTAAATAGTTCTCTGAAGTAACAGTGTCAATGTTTGGGCAGTGGAGAGGCTGAGAATGATGGTGAGGTAGAGCATTGTCATGTGTTTTGTGAAGGGTTGACATGTTTTAATCCTGTGGTGAATATGTACTGTGGTTATAACCCTGAACTGTTAACCAGAAGATAAGAATTCAGACCTTCCACAGTGATGAGAACATTTTTGAGATATTGTTGAATTTGCTGCCATTTCCCATTCAGGTAGTGGTTTCCACATTGTAGAACTTAACTGCTTTCCTTCAAAATAAAATCCCCCTTCCCCCTCTCCACAGGTCTATGTTCTACATAGATCAGATTAGTGTGTTTAGTGCCAGGTCTCTTGGTTTTGCAGTTCCTTTAAACTTGCATCATTCCTTCCAACTGCATTACCTCAAAAAATTGTTTATGTTTCAAGATTTGTGAAAGGTAAGGTTTCCATGTTGAACCTCTTTTGAATATTGCTTCATTCCTGAAATTAATTCTACTTTCTATATTGGAAACCAGGAGCTGCATGATTTGTCCCATGATCCTCCAGCACAATGTTCTGCAGGCCCAGTTGGAGATGATGGTGAGTACTATTTTTTTTAAAGTAAATTTTTCCATTGATCATTCAGTAAGTTCATTATTAAACTCAGAGTCTGCTGAATGGAAACATTGAATACTTAACATCATGCCATGATTGCATCAGGCATTTTTCACACATCTTTTGTACTTGTCTTACATGAAGATGTACTTTATCTACCAATCTTTCTTTTGAATATTTTATTTTTTTTATTTTCAAAGACTCATAAAAATTCAAACAACCAATACAATCCCTTTCAGCACTTGTAGAGTCTGTATTTATTCCCCCCCCCCCTCCACCTCCCCACCCCAATACATGTGGTTATATAAATTATACAAATACTAGTGGGGTCCATGACCCCTGTAGAAACCTAGAAAAAAACCAGGTTGACTAAATAACAAAAGGTAAAGAATAAAAAGGACTTAAACAAAACTTTAAAAAAAAAACTAAAAAAGCACAATGTCTGCATTGACCTACTTCCTTAATTCAACTCATTTCCCTGCTGGGTCAGATTGTTACAGTACCCATATTTCGAAGGTGGGGGGGAAGCTAGTCAAATCTGCATGCCAATGTATTTCAAATAGGGTTGCCACACCTTAACGAATGTGTCGTGTTTCTTCAAGGGAATGCAATTCTGCATTTCCATATTCCATCGTGTGGTATTTAATTGGGAGTTGGACTTCCATATAACTGCTATACACTTCCTGTCTACCGACAAGGCAACCTTCACAAATTGAATTTGGTATTTGGATAGTCTAAAACTCGCGTCCCCAATATCTCCCAGAAGGTACAACTCTGGATCCTGTGGAAAATCCACTTTGTAATTTTTTTTTTCAGAATGTCCCCCAGGTCCTCTCAGAAGCTTTACCAATCTTCACTGAAAAATGAGAAAGCTTTTGTTCTTGAAGATTTACAGCAAATTTAGTGCAGTTAAGTCAACAGTAGTGGAAAAGTGTTGGTCTGGACCGATTTCACTTCAGCATTATGATTGTTGATGTTGACAGATTCTTTTCAAAAGATATGCGTTCAAATCATTAACCATGGCTATTGTTCAGCGAATTGCCAGCAATAACTAAAAGTCTTTGATTCATTTTTCATCAACTGGAAAACAATTAGCAGCATACCGTTTGATTCTTTGTTGGGTAATTTTTTGGATTGTGAAAAACAAAATCATTTAATGCATAACACGAGTGCTTGGAAACTCAGCAGGTTGCACAGCTTTCAGTGTAAGTGAAAAGGAAATCAATATTTCAGGCCTGAGCCCTTCTTCAGGAATGTTGAAAATAAAGGATGGGGAGAAAGGGGAGGAACACAGGCTAACAGGTAAGATGTTATAGATAAATACAGGTGGAAAAGAAAGAAGCTGTGAAGTGGCGGGGAGAGGGCAGAGGTCAAAGAGATAATTCTCTGATAGGAAAAGGAAGAAAAGGGGGTGGGGACGGAGAAGGGAAATGGGAGTGAAGGAAAGAGGGAGGAAGAGAGAGAGACCAGAGGAGGGGGGGTTTAATGGACATTGATCAATATTAATGCTGTCTGGTTGGAGACTGCTGATATGGAATACAAAGGTGTTGTTCCTCCAATATGCAGGTGACCTCAACTTGGCAGTACATGAGGCCTTGGACAGACATTTCACTGTGATGATGGGGTTTAGAGTTAAAGTGGTTGGCCACTGGGATAGACAGAAGGTGGTTAATGAAGTGATCTCCTGTCCACTAGAGGAGGCTGCATCAGTAGGATGCAGTAGATGACCCCATGCAGATACACAATTGAAGTGTTGCTTCACTTGGAAGAACTATTTGGGGTCCCGAATGGTGGTGAAGGAGCAGGTGTAGCTGCAAGTGTAGCAAGGTACAGAGGGAAGGGATGAGTGGGCAGGGTAGTCACGGAGAGAGAAATCCTTTCGGAAAGCAGTGGGGAAAGGGAAGATGTGTCCGGTAATGGAAATTGCAGAGAACAATACTTTGGTTATAGAGGCTGGTGGAGTGGTAAGTGAGGATAAGGGGAACTATGTCATTGTCGTGTCCAGGGGACCAGGGCAGGGCAGATGTGCAGGAAATAGAAGAGATACAGATAAAGGCTGAGTTAATGGCAGTAGAAGGGAAGGCAGATTTTCTGAAGAGGGGGAGACACCTCAGATGTCCTAGGATGGAAAGCCTCATCCTGGGAGCAGATGCGGCAGAGAAGGAGGAATTGAGAGAAAGGAGTGCAATCCTTGCAGCAACTGTGGGAAATAATGAGTTTATAAAAACTGACTGGACATAGTTTGTCTCGTTAAATGGAAACTGATTGAGAAAGGGGCCAATTGAATTTGAGGTCATGGTGAAAGTTGGCAGCAAAGTTGATAAAGTTGATAATCTCTTCATGGATACAGGAGGCAGCTCCAATGTAGTCATCATTATAACAGAGGAAGAGCTGAGGGGCCTTACCTGAATGGGCTTGTAGTAGGGATATGCAATGAAAGGAAAGGTATAATTGGAGCCCATACAAGTACCCAAGACAACAGTTATGATTTGGAGAAAGTTGGATGAGCCAAAAGAAAGTTATTTAGGATGAGTACAAATTCTGCCAGGTGGAGGAGGATGGTGGTGGGAGAGGGGTCTGGTTTCTAAAGTAGCTTGTACATATTGGAGGGTCATAAATAAGACTTCACTATTTAAGGAATGCAGGGCAGAAAACATGGTAAACCTTCAAATAAGTGATAAGGATAATGTACAAATCTATGAAAGATTTAAGAACAGAATACTAAGAAAACAATAATGGGTTTGGGGAATTGTTGGTGTTCTTTAAATTTAACAGAAATAAGGGAACTGCTAGATTTTTAGAGTTGATAATAGCCATACAGTAGATTAGTCACTAAAATTAAAGTACACGAAACTGGTGGTAATATTCGTGTAGATTGATAATTGATTGCAGGTAGAAAGCAGAGTTGGATTAATTGGTTATGTTTTAGATGGGCTGGAATTGTGAGCATTTCTGGAAAATGACTTTGAGGTAGAACACCTGCTATCCAGTCTTCACTGTGAGAGTGATTGTGATTCTGGATATTTTCTATGGCTCAGAAAGATGGTCAGATTATTATTTTTTTTCCTCAAGGTAATACTGCCAAATACTGGAGGACATGCATTTATGGTGCGAAGGAAAAAGTTTAAAGGAAATGTGCAAAGAAGGTTTCAAACACCAAGTGATAGGATACAAGAAGGGTCTATTGGGGAAGAGGCAGAAACTGGAACGGTAGTAGAATTGAATATGCAGAAAAATGTAGACCGCACCCTCTGTGTGACTCCCTTGTCCACTCCTCCCTCCCACCAATCGTCGACTTGGCACCTACCCCTGTGAATACAGGATATGCTTCACTTGTGCCAACTTCTCCCCACCAATCATCCCCTTGGCACCTACCCCTGCGACCACAGGATATGCTCCACTTGTGCCCACACCACCTCCCTTGCCACCATTCGGGCCCCCAAACAGTCCTTCCAAGTGAAGCAACATTTCACTTGTGAATCTGCAGAAGTCATCTACTGCATCCATTGTTCCTATTGTAGCTTCCTCTACATCTGAGAGACTGGGAAATCACTTTATTGAGCACCTCGGCTCTGTCTGCTGCAATAGTGTGGTCTTCTGGTGGTTACCCATTTCAATCCCCCATCCCATTCCCTTGCTGACCTGTCTGTCCATGGCCTCATGCACTGCCAGACTGAGACCACCTGCAAATTGGAGGAACAACACGTAATCTTCTATCTGGGCACCCTTCAACCTGATGACACTGACATCAACTTCTCTGGCTTCTGTTAAATTCCTATTTCCCCTGTGTCTCTCTCTCCCTGTCACCTTTCACAGAGCCAACATCAATTCTCATCTCTCCTCCTATCATATCCAATTAATGCCTTTTGTTGGCCTTACTCCTCCCTCACCTTTTCTTTAATCCAACGCCTTCCTGTTTGCTTATTCCTTGAAAAAGGGCTCAGGCCTGAAATGTCAGTAATATATCTTCACCTCCTATGGATGCTGCAAGACCAGCTGAGTTCCTCCAGCATTTCTGTGTGTTTTGATTACAATCCTAGCTTCTGTAAACTTTTGTGTTTCACTAGGAAAATGTAGGTATACGGATGATGTGCAAACAGAAGAGATTTAGTTTGGTATCTCATTTCGTGCAGACGACGTGGGTCTGTTACTTTACTGTTGTATGGCCTGTATTTAGAGCTAGATTGCACAGTGATAAATTTTGCATCTATAGTGTATCAAGTTGCATTTTGGAGGGGAGTCCCCTGTAGGGGAACTCCAGCCCTCTCCAGAAAAGTAAAAAAAAGGTAGGGAAAAAACAAAGTCACTAACACAGAAACCATAACAAATTGAAAGTGAAAGTGTGGAGAAAATGGCAGCAAAGAAAGAAAAACCAAAAACAACGGGAAGAAGAAGGAAGGACGTCGGAGGAGGAAGGTGAAGGCCTTACCGGTACGAGGAGGCCCGCCTTGGAGAGAGAAACCCGCTCCTTGAGGTCAGTGGAAACCCTGAAATCAGGACTACAAAGATGGCTCACAGAGCCAAACAAAAGTGTGCAACCGCGATGCACAAGACAAAAACAAAACCAACGGGAGGGGGGACCAGCTGAGGAGTAAATCTCCACAGCTGAAACAGACAAGTATAACACAACATCCAGACTCTCAACAGGAAAACATAGAAAATAACAAGAACAAGAAGGAAGAGAATAAAAATAGGAAATCAAAGAAATAACAGATGACCAACCCAGAGGAAGAAAACCAACACCAAGACACTTTTAATAAAAATAAGAAGAACAAAAATACCCAACAAAATAAAATAAACAACCCAACAAGAAAATCAGAAGAGACAGAGGTAAAAGACACAGATCCTGGAGTGGACCCAGAAGAAGAGGAGGGAGAACACAGAGAAATGGAAGATGAAGGGAAGGGCAAGTACATGGATATTTTTTTTTAAAGAATATATGGAAACAGTAAAAGAATGGCAGACGCAAGAATTAAGTGAAATAAAAAGAAGAAGAAAAAGTGAATAGATTAGAGATGATCATGACAGATATAGGAAAAAGAGTAGACAAGGTGGAAGAACGAGAAACAGCCATAGAAATGGAGGTAGATGACTTAAAAAAGAAATTAGAAGAATCTGATAAAAAAGTTAAAGAAACACAGGAGGTGTTAGCTCAGAAGATAGATATGATGGAAAATTATTATAGAAGAAACAATATAAAGATAGTGGGCCTTAAGGAAGATGAAGAAGGCAAAAATATGAAAGAATTTATAAAAGAATGGATCCCCAGGGTCCTGGGAAGACAAGAATTACAGGAAGAAATGGAAATAGAAAGGGCACACAGAACATTAGCCCCTAAAACACAACCACAACAAAAACCAAGATCCATTCTAGTAAAATTCCTAAGATATACAACAAGAGAAAATATATTGGAGAAGGCAATGGAAAAAAAAAAGAAGACAAAAAAACCACTGCAATACAAGGGTCAAAAATATTTTTCTATCCAGATATAAGTTTTGAACTCCTGAAGAAGAGGAAGGAGTTTAATGCAGCAAAAACGACCCTAAGGAAAAAAGGTTATAAATTTATGTTAAAATACCCAGCGGTACTTAAAATAGTTATTCCGGGGCAGCAAAGCAAACTATTCTCGGATCTGGAAAAAGCACAAAAATTTGCAGAACAACTACAAAACAGACAGAGAGATGAAGAGATGTAACAAGAATAGAGTACAAGTAAGAACTAAGAAGGGAAAGAAAGGGAAGGAAGTAAGGAGGGAATTAAGAGAGTGACCTTTGTTATATATGAAGATTAAAATCTTTCCTGGGGGGGCTGGGTGGGGAAGAATAACGGTCACTGCGAAATCAGTTGACACTTGCGAGTGGATTCGCAAATCCAAATGGAGAGGGGAGATGTGGTTGCCCGTCAAGGGACAAAAGGCAACTCAGAAAGGGGAGGGACTATTGGGGTTAAAGGAATTTTAGATATGAGAATAGTGGATATATTTTATGTTTTAGAAATGTTGTCTTATAATGTGTTCAAAAAAAAAGAAAGCAGAAATGGATAAGAAGGGAAGGTGGTGATGAGGAAACGGAAAGGAAAGATAAACAAAGTATGATATGACTATATTGAACTATATGACTTTAAATATTAATGGAATACATAACCAAATCAAAAGGAAGAAACTGTTAAATTTACTGAAAAAAGAAAAAATTGATATAGCATTCGTACAAGAAACACTTCTAACTGAAGTGGAACACAAGAAATTAAAGAGAGATTGGATAGGACATGTAACAGCAGCATCATATAATTCAAAAGCTAGAGAAGTAGCTATATTAATCAATAAAAATGTACCAATCAAAATAGAAGAGGAAATAATAGATCCAGCAGGGAGATATATAATGATAAAATGTCAGATATATTCAGAATTTTGGAATTTACTCAATGTATATTCACCTAATGAAGAAGATCAAAAATTTATGCAAGATATCTTTTTGAAGATAGCAGACACGCAAGGGAACATACTAATAGGAGGGGATTTTAACCTTAATTTGGATTTTAACATGGATAAAACTGGAAAAAAACTAACAGAAAGAACAAAGTAACCAAATTTATAATTAAATCGATGCAAGAAATGCAACTTTTGGATATATGGAGGAAACAACACCCAAAGGAAAAGGAATATTCATATTATTCGGGTAGACACAAAACATACTCAAGGATAGACCTATTCCTGTTATCAGCCCACTTTCAAGGGAGAGTTAGGAAAACGGAATATAAAGCTAGACTATTATCGGATCACTCACCCCTGTTATTGGCAATAGAACTAGAGGACATCCCACCAAGAATGTATAGATGGAGATTAAACTCCATGCTACTTAAAAGACAGGATTTTAGAGAATTCATTGAACGACAAAATAAAATGCACTTCGAAATAAATACGGAATCAGTGAAAGATAAGTTTATACCATGGGACGCAATGAAAGCGTTCATCAGAGGGCAAATAATAAGTTATTTAACTAAGATGAAGAAGGACTACAATCGGGAAACAGAACAGTTGGAAATGGAAATAACAAATACAGAAAAAGAATTAGCAAAAAGGAAGATACAAGTAAAAGAAGAGAATTGGCAGACAAAAAAATAAAATATGAAACACTACAAACATATAAGGTGGAGAAGAACATAATGAAGACAAAACAGAAATATTATGAACTAGGGGAAAAAACGCACAAAATTCTAGCATGGCAGCTTAAGACAGAACAAGCTAAGAAAATGGTATTGGCATTAAGTAAAAAGGACAAACAAATTACATATAATCCAATGGAGATCAATGAAAACTTCAGGGAATTCTACGAACAACTATATCAAACTGAAAACGAAGGGAAAGAAGACAAAATAGATGAATTTCTAACTAAAATTGAACTACCGAAATTACAAACAGAGGAGCAAAATAAATTAATAAAATCATTTGAAATAGAAGAATTACAGGAGATATTAAAAAAAACTACCGAACAATAAAACACCAGGAGAGGATGGATTTCCAATGGAATTCTATAAAACATTTAAAGACTTATTAATTCCTCCCCTCCTGGAAGTAATCAACAGATTGATAAAACACAAAACATACCAGATTCATGCAAAACAGCAATAATTACAGTAATACCAAAGACAGGGAAAGATCCACTAGCACCAGCGTCATATAGACCAATATCTCTACTTAACACAGATTATAAGATAATAGCTAAACTATTAGCAAACAGATTGGCCGACTATGTACCAAAAATAGTAAATCTAGACCAAACTGGATTTATTAAAAAAAGACGAACAATGGACAATATCTGTAAATTTATTAACTTAATTCATGCAGTAGAAGGAAATAAAACTCCAACAGTAGCGGTTGCTTTAGACACAGAGAAAGCCTTTGACAGGGTAGAATGGAATTATTTATTCAAAGTACTACAAAAATTCAGCCTACCAGAGCAATATATTAATTGGATTAAAGCATTATAGAAGGGACCATTGGTGAAAGTGACAGTAAATGGATATATATCAAAACAATTTAACTTGAGTAGATCAACAAGGCAGGGATGTCCACTATCTCCCTCACTGTTTGCGTTAGCTATAGAACCACTAGCAGAACTGATAAGAACAGAAAATAAAATAAGAGGGATAAAAATAAAAGAGAAGGAATATAAAATCAGTCTATTTGCAGATGACGTTATAATATACTTAACAGAACCAGAAATATCAATAAAAGAATTACATAGGAAATTGAAGGAATATGGAGAAGTATCGGGGTACAAGATCAACGCAAATAAAAGTGAAGCAATGCCAATGAATAATGCGGATTTCACAAAGTTTAAGGAAGAATCACCATTTAGATGGCAAACACAAGCAATGCGATACCTAGGTATACAACTAATTAAAAATATTGGCCATCTATATAAACTAAATTATCATCCATTAATGAAAAATTTACAAGACGACTTAGAGCATTGGAAAGACTTACCACTAACACTGATAGGAAGGATAAACTGTATTAAAATGAACATTTTCCCAAGGATACAATACCTATTTCAGTCATTACCAATTGACCTAACTGAGAAATTCTTCAAGGAGTTAAAGAAAATAATAAGGAAATTCTTATGGAAAGGGGGGAAACTGAGGATAGTACTAGATAAATTAACAGAATGGTACAAACAAGGAGGCTTACAACTATCAAACTTTAAGAATTATTATAGAGCTGCACAATTAAGATACCTATCAGATTTTTATCAAACAAGGGAAAAACCAGATTGGACCAGATTAGAACTAGATAAAATAGGGGAGAAGATACCTGAACATATACTATATAAATGGGATGAAAAATTGGTGCAATGTAGGAATTCACCGGTATTGCATCATCTGCTCAACATTTGGAAGAAGATTCACGTAGAAAAGAATAAAACAAATTACCAACTACCAAAACTAATATTGACGCAAAATCAACTAATCTCTTTCACAATAGATAACCTTTCCTTCAGAGAATGGGAGAGAAAAGGGATCAAAAGAATAGAAAATTGTTTTTCGGGAAATAAATTATTATCCTTTGAACAAATGAAGGATAAATATAATATAACTCACGATACAATGTTTGCATACCACCAACTGAAAACCTACTTGAAGGACAAATTGGGAAACAGTCTGAGGTTACCAGAAGGAAGCAATTTTGAATATGTGATTACAGACACAATGATAATTTAAAAATTTGTAACAACCATGTACGTCAAACTGCAAGAAAAGGAGAACGAGGAAACAAACGGTAAACCTAAACAAAAATGGGAACAAGATCTAAACATAATGATAAAGAATGAAACAAGCTATGCTCCGGAACTATGAGAAATACAATAAACACGAGGTTACGCATGATACAATATAACTGGATACACAAGCTATACATCACACCTCAAAAGTTAAATAAATGGGACCCAACAGTATCAGACAGGTGTTTTCGCTGTAAAAAGGAAATGGGAACAACAATTCATGCAATTTGGACATGTGAGAAAGTGAAAAAATTTTGGGAAGATCTAAACCAGATATTAAACAAAATCACAAAAAGCAATATACCAAAAAACCCAGAGATCTTCCTCCTAAGTAATATAAGAAATAAAGAATTTGGACTCTATTTGGATGGAGCACAAAAATGATTTGTTATGATAGCCCTAGCCGTAGCAAAAAAATATATTATGTCAACCTGGAAATTAGAAGACAACTTGAGAATACAACAATGGTACATAGAAATGAATAAATGTATTCCATTAGAAAAAATAACATAATTTAAGAAATAACATCACAATATTCGAACAAATATGGGAACCATATATGAAATACAATAGAGAAATCCAACCATGGACTTCCACCACCTAAAATGACAGAAGGAGAAGACAACGAAAAGAACTGACTCAGTAAAATTTCTTGTTCATTTTTATTAAGTGACAACATTGTTTAACGGGTTAAATGTATCTTATAGATTGAACTTCAAATAAATGGAAAAGGGGGTGAGGGAAGGGAGGGGGGGAAAATGGGGAGAAAATGACACTATATATTCAAGAGAAAAAATGTCTGTATGTATCTTGGTCAATATGGTTTATAGTGTGAAAAATAAAAAAATTTTTAAAAAGTTGCATTTTGGAGATGTGGAGAATTATATATTTGAAAATAACTGGATGTTGGAAGCTTTGTGCTTCCTTCATTTTGTTGTTTGGCATTGAGCCAGCCTGGGCAACTGGCTGTGTCCTTGGAAGTGCAGACTTATGCATTTTGCTCATTGGCATAAGTTTGCATGATCGGGCTTGAAATTTGTCCCATTTTAAGCATTTAGTCAAATTATCCATTTGTTCTAAAATTTTCTGTATTCTGACATTTGACTTTGTTGAACTATTTTACTTTTTTTTGATTGGGTGGTTATTAGCCACATTCCTCTTGAAGATTAAATCTGACATGTCCAATTTGTGGCGGGTTTCAGTATACAGGTACTCCCCAGCTTTCGACCATAATTGGGACCGAAGGATTGGTTGTATCTTGAAATGGACGCAAGTCGGAATTTTGCCTGCATGCGTGGAATACGAAAGTCTTGAAGCAAACTTTTTAATCAAATCTTTTTTCATCGTAGATTTGATGATAACTTAAAGCTTCCTGAATTTGTCATTCAACCTTGGCGAATCATTCCACATTCTGGCCCATGCTTATCTTGTTAGTTGGAGTCCTGGGCTAGGCATGGCCATCTTGATTTGTGTGTGTGTGTGCGCGCGCGCGCAAGCCTACGGACCCCGGGACACTGACTAACAAGGTAAGGATGCATATTTTGGCTATTACATTCCTTATATCTATGTTTGTCAAGTATAACATAATCCATGTAAATTATATATTTTTGCTTTATATTTTCGGTCATATGTGCGCATGGACATAAGTTGCATAGGTCGCAAGTCGAGGAGTACCTGTATATAGTTTATCAGCATGTCCTTTGACCAAATTCTGAAAACATTCAGCAGGTCAGGCAGAAGCCAGAAATGGAAACTGACTTCATCTCCTTCCACAGATGTTGCCTGACTTTGTGGGTGGTTCTAATGTTTTATATTTTTCAGCTTTCCATCATCTGCATTTTTTGATTTTCATCTGCATTTAGACTAAGCTCTGTGTATACGATATGGTTGTTTAAATGTATTAATCTGTTCCATCATCTGTTTTAGATCGGGAGCTTTCAGCAACCAGACTTGTTTGTATTCCATACTAATGATCAGTATTTCTTTCCTCTTAGTGTTTCACTGGCAAGCAACAATCATGGGACCTGTAAGTACTTGTTCAAAGTTTGATACACAAATGATTATTGTTAAGGGATTGTAAAATTAATTTTATTTTTCTCTCTATAGAATGACAGTCCATATCAGGGTGGAGTCTTTTTCTTGACAATTCATTTTCCTACAGACTATCCTTTTAAACCACCTAAGGCAAGTTTCCCTCATCATCTATTGTGATTGAAAGTCTTAATTTTTTAACTATTTGAGCACTAATGTTCTATTTTTAAATGTAAGCATTTGCTTAATTAGTGCTTCTTCCAACCCTGCTCCCAGGCAAAGGGATGTGGGCTTTGCTTGCCCCAAGACAGTCAAACCTAAACATCTACCACTTGATAATTTTTGTACATTGAAAGAATTGCATTCCATGTGATACTTTAGGACCACTCTGAACTATAAAGTTAACTTGCAAGGTAGTGTATCATCTATGGGTTTTCATTAACCTCCAATCATTGAAAGAATGACCTAGATATATTCAATTTAGATAATCCACCATTTTGGGATTAGCAGTATTCCTATTAATAGCCCAACGTTTTAATAGATATTGCATAGTACAATAATAGATATTTGAGTGAACTGGTTGATCTTAGGGGAAGGATGGGAAATGCAGTGCTGTTGAGTTTGCCAATTATTAGGAGTTTGAGCAATCAATTGTTTATTAGAATTTACTATTGTTAAGGTTGCAATTATTTTAATCATGGGTGAACATAATAGTCATTCTTTTTTTAAACTTTATTTAAAAGATAAGTAAAAAGTATAACATACAATCTAAATATTCAAACAAAATAATTTTACAAAGATTTATATATAAAGAAAAACAAAATACAAACATTTTTTTAAAAATTAAAAAAACAAAACAAAAAAAGTAATTTTTTGCATAACAATACAAGCTTTCAATTCATTATGCCAGCGTATTATATTAATTTCTACATCATCTTTACTAGCAATGTATTTATGCGCTACCGATAACGCCAAACGTACAAAAGCAATTTAACCATATAACCGTTTACAGCGCAGAAACAGGCTATTTGAACTTTATCCAAACCCATTCCCCTTAATGTATACAAATATCCCAAAAAAAATCGTTGGATCCAAGGGTAGTTTAAAATTATACAATTTTTCCAAAATTATTTTAATTTCTTGCCAAAATGGTTGGACTTTCACACAAGTCCAAACAGCATGTAAAAAAAAAAGTACCAATACATAAACCACATCTAAAGCAAGAATCCAAATTACTAAACCCATTTTTTTTTTAAAACAAATCCAATTGATGTAAAAAAAAATTATAGTTGACCATACCATATCTTACATTAGTCAATTTAATTACATTGTCCTGACACATGTTCGCCCAATCATCTTCAGGAAAAGAAAACACTAAATCAGTCTCCCATTTAAATTTAGATTTTTCCCAATCTGGTTTATCCATATTATCCTGTAATAAATTATACATAACTGAAACATAACCCTTCTTTGGTATAGTAGAAGTCAAAGATTCAAATTTCGACAAAGTAGGTAAATACATCTCTCTACCATAATTATCTTTTACCAAATCCCTAAGCTGATAATACACAAATAAAGAATTTAAAGGTATTTCAAATCGTTCTCTCAAATGGATAAAAGAAATTGTCCCTCTACAAAACAGTCCTGTATTGTCTTTATATCTTTAGAATTCCAAATCTTTAAATAACTATTAAACATTGAAAAAGAAATAAGCCGATTATTGTATAATGGAGTTCAAATGGATAATTTATCTTTTGACCTCAAAAAAAATGTTTTAAATCCAAATCTTTAATAAATGTTTCAGTATTGGCATATCATATTCCTGTAATAAAATCAAATTCCATCAGAATATAAATTCATGCATCTCCGTTCTAGGTAGACATGATATCTCCACCTTAGCTCAACTAGGAGGTTGATCCAAATCCATCAGTCTACTAATAAACTTCAACTGAGCTGCCTCATAATAATTTTGAAAATGTGGAAATTGTAAGCCACCCAAGTAAGTTTATGCAATGCTACTCGAGCTAATTTACCTTTCCACAAAAACTCTCGTACTGCTTTATTCAAATCCTGAAAAAAACTCTTTGAAAGTAAACAAGGTATTGATTGAAATAAATATTGAATTTGAGGAAAGATATTAATCTTAATACAATTAACACGTCCAATTAGAGTTAATGGAAGATCTTTCCGTTTAGTTATGTTTGCTTTAATCCGCCTCAATATAGGTACATAATTTAATTGATATAACGATTGATAGTCATTGTCCAATTTAATTACATTGTCCTGACACATGTTCGCCCAATCATCTTCAGGAAAAGAAAACACTAAATCAGTCTCCCATTTAAATTTAGATTTTTCCCAATCTGGGAAAACTTCTGATTTTATTCGTCCATCTTAATTTTGTAATATTTTTAAATTCAGAATAGTCTTCTACTCCAAATGGCAAAATTTCACTTTTATCCCAGTTAACTTTATATCCCGACAATTCTCCAAATTTCAATAAACACTCCTGTAACTGTTTCATTGATCTCTCAGGCTCTCTCAAATATATCAACACATTGTCTGCAAATAGATTAATTTTATATTCTTCCTCCTTAATCCTCATCCCTCTAATATCCTCATTTTGTCTATAGCCAATGCAAATAGGGCTGGCGACAATGGGCAGCCCTGACGAGTTGATCGAGTCAATTTAAAAGGTAAAGATGTCTGTCCATTTGTCACCACCCTAGCATTCGGATTCATATATAAGGCCTTAACCCAACCAATAAAGAAAGAGCCAAATTTAAATTTATCTAATGCCTTAAATTAAAAAGTCCCATTCAACCCTATCAAAAGCTTTTTCGGCATATAGTGCAACTACCATAGGATAATTAGGTTGCCGCTGATGTGCATTGATCAAAGTAAGCAATT
Source organism: Narcine bancroftii (assembly GCF_036971445.1). NCBI lineage: Eukaryota > Metazoa > Chordata > Chondrichthyes > Torpediniformes > Narcinidae > Narcine > Narcine bancroftii. The sequence goes on along the minus strand of NC_091471.1, from coordinate 185,799,172 downwards.
GAAGTATATTATCTGAGGCATTTCTATTCTTAATAAAACCTGTTTGATCAATATGTACTAATTTAGATAAATATTTAGCAAGTCTGTTAGCTAATACTTTCACCATAATTTTATAGTCTACATTCAATAAAGAAATAGGTCTATATGAAGATACCTGTAAAGGATCTCTGTCTTTCTTTGGGATAACAGTTATTAAAGCACTCAAACACGTTTCCGGTAACTTCTGATCTTCAGTAACTTGATTTAACACTTCCCCAAATATATGAGAAAATTCATCGTAAGAAAGTTTATAGAATTCCAGAGGAAACCCATCATCTCCTGGGGACTTGCCATTAGGCATTTCCTGAATAACTTCCTTGATTTCAAAATCCGTAAATGAAGATTCCAACTCCTGAATATCTTTCTCATCTAGTACCGGTAATGTTATTTTAGATAAGTAAGAATCAATAGAACCATTATCCTGTTTCTCCCTCAGAAGTATATAATTTTTGATAAAATGAATAAAACTGATCATTAATTTCCTGAGGCTTATAGGTGATTATTGAATTCTTCCTAACAGCATTAATAGTCCGAGACGCCTGTTCAGCTTTCAATTGCCAGGCAAGTACCTTGTGAGCCCTTTCCCCCAACTCATAATAACGTTGTTTAGATCTATTAATTAAGCGCTCAAACTGTTAAGTTTGTAAAGTATTATAGCATAATTTTAACTTCGCTAATACGGCTTTTTGTATCTTCTGTTATATCTTTTTGAAAATCTTTCTCTAGTTCAACAATCTGATTTTCCAACTGTAAACTTTCTGCCATATATTGTTTCTTAACTTTCATAGAATAGCTAATGATCTGTCCCTTCAAATATACTTTTAAAGCATCCCATACTACAAAATGACTCTTTACAGAATTAACATTTTCGGTCAAAAATAAAGAAATATGCTCTTTAACAAAGATAACAAACACTTTTTTTCAATAGCATTGCATTAAACCTCCATATATGTCGAATGTACCATCTCCGAACTTTCACAAGAGAAGATTAATTTTACTTTTATATTCAGTTTGCAGTACCCTACCCTGAAGATGTGGTGATACCAAAAATAAATCAATTCTGGATAAACGAGTCATGCCTTGAAGAATAAAAAGAAAAATCTTTCTCAGTAGGATTAACTTTTCTCCAAATATCTACCAAATTTAAATCTTTCATTAACGCATTAAGTTTTATTGGCATCTTTGACTTCTTTGTACTCTTCAGATTTCTATCTAATAAAGGATCCAAAACACAATTGAAATCACCACCCACTAAAATATTCTCATTAGCCTGATTTAACAAGAAAAAAGCTGAAATAAACCGCTCATCATCTATATTGGGTGCATATAAATTAAGCAGTGTTCAAAATTTTGCAAAAATTTTACAATTAACTCTTAAAGCTCTACCAGCATTTCCTTCAGTAGTTTCCAATTCAAATGGTAAATTCTTATGAATTAAATTCTCTACTCCTTTTGCTTTGGAATTAAAAGAAGAATAAAAAACTTGACCAACTCAGTCTCTTCAATTTCAAATGTTCTTTCTCAGTCAAATGTGTTTCTTGTAAAAAAGCAATGTCAATTTTCAACTTTTTTATATATGCCAATACTCTCTCTTTATTGGATTATTTAACCCCTGAACATTAAATTTAGACATAATTTTAACTATTAGTAAATACACACACTAAAAAATTAAACTATATAAAATAATACTCCCCTTTGTAATCCTTCAAAAATAAAAAAAGAGGAAAAAACCCCTCTTTAAAAAAAATTCAAACCAAAAATTAAAAAAAAACAACACATACAAAAAAAAACGCTCAAAGGCAGTATTACCCTAAAAAAAAATGGGTGTGGGAAACCCACTGGTGGCAGATGACTTACAAAGTTTTCGGTGTCATCCACCACCACCCCCCACCATTCCAGATTCCGATTCCACTTTTTGAGGTTTACCTTCATAGGTTGCTGGCTCCCCTGCTGGACGTACTCTACAAAGGTAAGTAATTCCTCCTCTTCTGTCGGTTTGGATGCCTTGGCAATGCAGCTGCGGGTCTGGACACCTGACGCCAGCACCCCGACTTCTTTGTGGCACCGGTGTTTGGGCTCCCCCGCAGCCCACACCTTATCAAGGAGCTCCCGGACTTGTGACGCTCCACACAGGCACGGGGCATGTCGGAGCGTCTTCCGATACTACCTCGTGCATCCCCAGGCCACCCAGCAAGTTCGTGGGGCCGCGGGTCTCCCTGTCGACCGTGTCGTCCGCGCGCACGGCTTCACGTGAGCGCAGATCGGCAACGGCCGAACTCCCCAAGATGCTGGCGCCGTCTTGCGGGAGCAAGGTCGGCGCCGGTGTCAAAATCGGTCGGGCTGGGGTCCTCTGGGCCTTAGGAATCGCTGAAATTGACTCCGAGGATTCCACTATAAAGGTAGGCCTCAATTCTTCCATACTTTTAAATGACAATTTCTTTTGAAGTTGAGCCTTAGATTTTTTTACATTATTTGCCATAGTAATTTACCATTGTTTAAAAAATTAAAAATATTTTAAACTAATTTTAAACAACTTAAAGTCGGGTGTTTAATGTTCCAGCTGGGAGAAGGTGGAATACACATCTTGCCTTTACACCATCTTGCCACACCCCCCCCAACATAATAGTCATTCTGAACAAGATGATGGTGATGAATTGATTGGAGTTGAAGCATATGTTTGTGTGGACACCAGAGCCCCTTCTGCTGATCTCTCAATTGATGATTAATTGCCAATTAGTGTCAACTTGTTCAAGTCTTCAGAATCTGATTGGCTCAGATTTAAAAATGTACTTTGTCTTTTAACTCTGAAGTTGTAACCTTGGATGGCTGATTTTATTTTTTGCTGTTTGATACCCATGGTATTGTTGTTCATTTGTTTTTTTTTCAAAAATGATATAGGGCAAACTTAGTTTGTTACTGCCAATTGAAAAGTGTTCTATGATTTCCTTTTCAGGTGGCATTTACAACAAGAATTTATCACCCAAATATTAATAGTAATGGCAGCATCTGCCTTGATATTCTAAGATCACAATGGTCCCCTGCATTAACTATTTCTAAAGGTATAGTGACATTTTGTTTTTAAGTTTGTCTGTTCTGTGTATCCCCATGCTAACCAAGCCAGGATTTAAATTTGATCATGTGCCATTCAGCCAAGCCATTGACTACATTTTGTGTGTTTTAGATCTTTGGATATTGATATTACTGTAAAGACAGATTTTACTGACCATTAATTGGTCTTGTAGGTTATCACCATCCTTTAGTTTTAAAATGTTTAATCCATTGTTATATTCACAAAAATCTACTTTTTTTTGCAAGTTCATACTGTCATTCTCCCCATCCTCACCTCAGCATTCCTGTAGTCTCTTCTGCTCCACTGAAAGCAACTCCAGCTTATCTGGTTGGCTGCAATTTTCTAGTTTTGGAAGGTTACCCTTAGTTACTTCCTGTTTGGTCAGTTTTCCATTAATGTGTCTACAGTTGCATAGTATGTAGCTATGAGCTTGTTAGTGATGCATATAGCTCTTGTATAATTTGATATTCCATGCAGTGGATGATGGATTATTGATTTATCCCATGATGCATAATTCAAAATCCCTTTGTTGTTCCATGCCACTCAATAAATTCCTTATAATCTCTCATTTTGATACTTCAGTCATCTTATAATCTTTAATACAAAAGACTGCAACTGTTGGAATCAGAAGCAAAGCAACCTGCAGGTAGAGTAGTATCAGTGGGGGGAAAAAAGAGTGGTCAACCTTTGGGGCTGGAACACAGCAATATTGATGGGTTCTGACCCGAAAGATTGATCATTCTTTTTGTCCCACTCATATTGCTTGGCCTGTTGAGTTCCTCCTGCAGCTTGTGTTTTTGTACCATATTCTTTGTGTTGCCCTATTTATGTGCCTGTTTAAATGCCACCACTATCTCTTCCAGCAAGTTCCAGGTATCAATCACTTAGTGGGGGGAAAAAAAATGATCCTGGATCACCTTTTAAATTTTTCTCAGTTTAAACTTGTGTGATGAGTTTAGAAATGTTTGTAAACATGTAAAAATGCTGGAGGAACTCAACAGGACTCACAACGTCCATAGGAAGTAAAGATATATTACTGACATTTCAGGCTTGAGCCCTTCTTCAAGGTTTGAGAAAAAGCTGGCAGTGCCTGAACAAAATAAATGACGGGGAGGAGTCTATTAGACAAAAGATGATAATTGGATATGGAGAAGAGGCCAAGAGAAAGGAAAGGTGAGAATTGATAGTGGAAAGGTGTTTTGGCCCTGTGAATGCAGAACTAGGGAAAAGAGAAGAGAGACAGAGCTACAGAAAAGGAGAACACAAGGAAGAGGGCTAACGGAAACCAGAGAAGTCTATGTTAATGCCACCCAGTTGGCGGGTGCCCAGAGGGGATACTAGTTATTGTTCCTACAATTTGCGGGTGGTCTCGGTCTGGCAGTGCATGAGACTGTGTTCAGGCATGTCGGCAAGGGACTGGAGGTGGAGAATTGAAAAGGGTGGCCACTGGGAGATCCCCTTGAAAAAGTGCTCAGGCCTGAAATGTCAGTAAAAAATCTTTCTTTACCTCCTATGGATGCTGCAAGACTTGCTGATTTCCTCTAGAATGTCTGTTTTTTTACTGCAATCACTACGTCTGCAGACTTTCACGTTTCACTCTAGAAATGTTTGTGAAGGGGAATTTTTCTCCCTGTATACCATTATCTGATGTTTCTCTTCCCACCCCTTCTCAAAAAGCCTTTACTGTGGTAAAGGCAACAAATGTAAGCTTTCCACCAACATATATTACAAGCCCACCAACTCCCACAACTACCTCCACTACACTTCCTCACACTTGTTCCCTGCAAAGATTCTATTCTGTTCTTTCAAATTTCCGTCTCTGCTGCATCCGTTCCCAAGATGTGGTCTTCCAGTCCAGATCTTCCGAAATGTCTGCCACCCTCCACAAATGTGGCTTCACCTCGGACCACCATCAACTCAGCCTTCACCCACATCTCCATTTCCTGCTCATCTTCCCTAGCCCTCTCTGCCCAGGTGCAACAAACACCGGATTTTCCCCTTGTCCTCACCTACCACTCTAAATCCAACACAATATCCTCTTGAATTTCAGGCCCTTGAAGCAGGATCCCATTACCAGACACATCTTTCCCCTCTCCTTCCCCCCACCCCCCCCCCCAACTGCCTTCTGTAGGGACCATTCCCTCCATGACTCTGTCGTGCACTAATCCCACTCCCTCATGCTCCCACCTCCTCCTTCATCATCGCAGTCTGGGGCCCCAAACAGGCCTTTCAAGTGAAGCCACACTTCACTTATGCACCCACAGGATTTATTTACTGCCTCTGATGTTTCCTTTGTGGCCATCTCTACTTTGGACAGACTGGGAGATCGCTTCACTAAGCACCTTCACTCTGTCCGCACCAGTGACAGAGACCTCCCAGTAGCCAACCATTTCAATTCTGCTTCACACTCCCATACTGACGTGTCTGTCCATGGCCTTGTGTACTGTCCCACTAAGACCACCTGCAAGTTGGAGGAACAACACCTGATTTTCCCTGTGGGCACTCTCTAGCCAGATGGCATTAATATAGACTTTTCTGGTTTCTGCTCCCCTTCCCCCTTCCTTGCTGCTGTGCCCTCCCCTCCCTTTTCCACCTATTACCTACTGCCTTTTATGACCATGCCTCCCCCTTTTATTCAAACACCTGCTGACATTTTTCCATACCTTGACCTGCTGAGTTTCTCCAGCATTGTGTTTTTACTTTTTACAACAAATGTATCCAGCCTATTATAATGAATTGTTCCACCTCTGGCAACATTTCCTCTGCACCTCATTCAATGCAATCGTATCCTTCCTTTATTTTCGTTGCCTTGAACTGCACAAGACAAAGTCCCTCTGCCTAACAGCATGATGCAATCTTTCACTATTTAAATAATAATCTGATCGTTTATTTTTCCTTCCAAAGTGGATGACATCTCATTTACCAATGTTGTACTCCATCTCTTTACTTACTGACTGTTCTTTACCCTCTAATTTCTCCAGGTCTCTCTCTTTCGGGCCTTCCATCTCACCCACATTTTGTCCTGAACCATATCATCATCTTGCTCCTACTCAGCTCCTTTTTTCCCCTTTATATATGGAATATCACTTTAGTTTCCATGAAAAGTCAAATGTTGACTGGTCATTTTCTACCTCTGATGTTGCCTGACTTGCTCTCTGAGTCCCTCCAGCAGCTCATTGTTTGATCAAAATACCAGCATCTGCAGTCTCTGTGCTTTGTTAACCACCTTACCTGTGCTGCTGGTTTCATGAATCTTTTGATATTTAAAGTTTCTCAATACTCTATGGGTTTAAATTCATGCTATATATTCTACCTAACTATATCTATAATTTAGTGTTTTCAAAGCTTAACACCTCACATTTTTCATCTGTCATTTCTCTACCCATCTTAACAAATGATTAATAGCAATCTGTACCTAGAGATTACTCTTATTGCTAGGCATCATATCATCAATTTTTAAGTTAGTTGTGCACTTAATATTCCAATAATCGTTAAAAAAAAGTATAACAAACAGCAAGGTCCCAGCAGCTTCCAACAAACTCCAAGATCACAGGCTTTCAATTGTCCACCACAAAGTTAAATTCAAGTCTAATATGTTAAATTGCTTTGAATCCCATGGGCTCTGCCTTTTTGGTCCTTGTCAAGGTCCTTACCAAAATCTGTGTTGACCATACTAAATATACTACCCTTATCAAACCGCTTGGTCATAGGGCAGAACTACTCTTAACAAAGCCATGCTCTGATAATTCACTGCCATCCACGTCAGCATTATTTTCCAACAACTTCCCTTCCTCTGATTTTAGACTAGCCTTTAATTACTTGAGGAATTTGCTTCCCGTCCCAGAAAAAGTTGGCTTTGCTGTGCTTCAGTTATTTAACATGTTGCTGTTGTGTACTTACCTGCGTTGGGAGTGGTGCCGGTCACCGCTGATGACATACCGGTAACTGAAAGTGATGTGTGGGATTTCTAGCATGCATGCGCAGGTATATTAAGTGTCAGCATACTGGTGATAGATCTCGGATGCATGAGGAGGAGAGAGACTCTCAGGATTACCCATGTGGTGGTGAGCCAATGAGGAGGTCGAAGGGGTTTGGGGAGTTGAAGAATGCAATGTTGTGTCTGAAGAAAATAGAACTCAACTCCATTGTGTCCTGAAAGAAACGAGTGAGTGTATCTTTAATCATTTGTAAACTGGGGTTAATCAGTGTCTTTCCAAACACCAGTTTTTCTAAGCAGAGAAGATATGAAATGTTCTTTCAGAGCCCTAACAAAAGCTCTCTTGCTGATCATATTAGCCTGAAACACATCAGGCCCTGGAGCTTTATCCATATTTAATGGTTCCTTCTGGATAGTAATTTGTTCTGGAATTTCATTGTCCCTCTTCCTGAATTCTCCAATTACAATACCAATTTCATCATAAATCTTTTACAATCAGCATTAGTGATTAGTGATTTCATTGCTCTATTCTACTAGAAGGTATACAAGTAGTGATTTTAAATGTAGAGCTGTCAAGTTTGAACACATTCTAATTTACTAAGTTAAACCAACTGATTAAATTTAAATGTCTTAAATTTTAAAAAATTCAGACATATAAGCACAGTAACAGGCCCTTCTAGCTTATGAGCCTATGCCACCCAAAACCCCCAATTAAGACAGCGCTGGATTTGAACCTGGGTCACTAGCGCAGTAAAAAGCCCAGGGAATTTTTATATTTTAATGTGCAAGTAAGAGACACCACTGGTCAATATCAAAACTATGGGTGGCAGGCTTAGTTTGTAAACAGAAGAGACTGCAAATGCTGGAATTTGAAGCTAAACACAATCTGCTGGAGGAACTCTGTGTTTAGCAGCCTCCATGGGAGAAAAAGAACGGTCGACATTATGGGCTGAAATATCAACCATTTGTTTTTGCTTTCTATCAGATTGTGTTAAAGTTGAGTTGGTAGATTATTGGTCACTGTTAATTGTTTGTAATGTATCAGTGAGTTGCAGAACATGAGGAGTTGAGAATGCGAGGAGAATAAAATGAGTTGGGGAAGAATTCGTGTTAAATGGGTGCTTGATAGTGGCGAACTGAAAAGCCTGTTTCCATGCTATATTGCTCTCTAACATTCTACGTTACCTGGTGTGTTTGCCCTGATTGTACATTTATTTGTCCATTTGCAGCTAAATGTTATTTTGCATGTGAAGCCTGTAACTGGTGACAGTACACTTTTTTTGTATAATTGTTTTTCTTGTATTTATGGGGTGAGAGGAAGGAGATTCTAAATGATTTGATTGTTGCACTGATTTAGCAAAAATGTCCAGTAAAATTTTATTTAAGTGTTAATATGTTGGTAAATTCTCAACCTCAGCCATGTTTAGTGTATTCAAATCTACAATAACCTTTTGAATAATATGCCACTTTATAGAGATTTTTCTTTCAAAACTGGTTAGATTTCATTGAGTAAGATGACTTCAAATAAGAAGAAAATTAATGTTTGAGGTGCAAGATAAAGGATGCTGGTTAAAGAACAAAACTGAATCTCTTACTACATCTTTTTCAGTTCTATTGTCTATTTGTTCACTGTTATGTGATCCAAACCCCGACGATCCACTAGTGCCAGAGATTGCACGCATCTACAAAACAGATAGAGAAAAGTGAGTATCTTTCAAAGCATAATTGTTGAATAATTCAGTCTTCTCCCATTTTGGAGTTACATTTGCGTAGAATCATACAGAGGAGACTGAATTGTGCTGTACTTTTACCAGGAATGCATAACTTGAATCAACTAGTATGCATCACTGTTTTAGCATTGTAATATGCATTGAGCACAGGTGATATCTCATTCCCAAGTTTGGTTGGAGTCAATTCCTAAATCTCCTGTGGTTTCCCAGTTTTGTAAAGCTCATGGCTCTGATTAGCTCAGGTTCTGCGGTGGTTTTTCCTACTTTTTCACTGACAATGCTCACACTTATTCTGGAGGCACAGAGACTGTAGGTGCTAAAATGTTGAGCAAAAAAACAAACTATAACTGCATTTGGAACTTAGCTGCTCGAGCAGCATTCGTAGAGGGAATGGACAGCTGATGTTTCTGGTTGAGTCCTGAAGTGGGGCTTGGACCCAAACATTAACTATGTAGTGGGCCGAGCTGGCGCACAGTGCGGTATCGTGAACCGCTGCTGGCTCGGTTTTGCGGGCGTGCGGAACCATAATGCTGACAGTTGAATGTTCACCTAATGGACTGCACGCGAGTGGTGCTGCGTGCCGAAGAACGGCACGTTGATGTGCTGAGTCTCCTGCCGGAAGGCACGAAACACTTACAGGGCTTAATTTAAACCTGCCGGTCCCGTGGATTGGCAGCAAACTCATAGTGATGTCCCACCTTGTCCCTTGGAGCTCGGGACATGTATATAAAAGAAGCTTGTAAAGTCTGAATAAATCAGTCTTATGATGACTAATCTGGTGTGTGTGTGCATTGATTTAGTAGCTCTACTGAAGTAGCCGCTACAATTAGTGACTTCAAGATTCATCCAAAGCTTGAATCTACAGTTATTATGGACACAACTGCAGCAGCAGTAGCTGCTGCCATGGCGGCAGCTAATGCAGTGGGACTTCACTTTCCTCCTTTCTGGACCCATCAACCTCTGGTATGGCTTAATCAGGCTGAAACCCAGTTTCGTCTTCATGGGATAATGGCAGAAGACACAAAATTCTGGCACGTAGTAGGACCGTTGGACTCTGTTACAGCAGCTCGAGTAAGTGAATTTGTTGCCAATCCCCCGGCAGAGAACCAGTACATCAGGTTCTGCCAATTTCTCATGGACACACTGGAATTGACTAGACCTGAGCGCGGTATGCAGCTTTTAAATGTGGAGGGCCTGAATGACAGGAATCCATCTGACCTAATGAATGAGATGCTTGCATTAGCAGATGTTCATTCTCATTGTTTACTTATTGAGACTTTATTCCTGTCCAAACTCCCAGGTCGTGTCGCCACACGACACTCCGCTATGTTTTGCAGGGTCAGCATTTCACTGTGTTTAAAGATCACAAGCCACTTGTTTTTGCCTTCAGCAAAATAAAGGATCCATAGTCGGCAAGACAGCAGCGTCACTTATCATGCATTTCAGAATTCACGACGGAGGTGCGCCATGTTTCAGGTAAAGACAATCTCGTCATGGATATGCTGTCCAGACCGACTGTATATCATATTCAATGTGGCATTGATATTCCTGAATTAGCCAGTGCCCATGCCATTGGCCCTGATGTTCAGGCATACAGTATGGCCAATGCTAACGTGGACATACAACAGGTGGCACCACAACTGGGCGGCCCAACCCTACTTTGTGACATGTCTTTGGGGTACCCTAGACCATTGACACCTTTTGACACCAGATACACGTCTTGTCTCATCCTTCCATCAGAACATCCGTCAAGCTCATGTCAAATAAATACATATGGCATGGACTGAAAAAGGACTGCGCAATGGGCATGCACATGTACCTCCTGCCAGACTGCCAAAATTCAGCAGCACGCTAAGGCATCTCTTCAGTCTTTCCCAGTGGTACGCAGGTGGTTTGAACATGTGCATGTGGTCTTGGCCGGACCATTGCCAGTACAGGTACACAATCCTTTAGCTGGAACCCTTGGGAGGACAATGTTCTGAATTTTGGATTTTTCTGGATTTCAGAACACAAGTCAGCTGCCCACCTGAATTGTGCTGCCATATCCACCCCCTTCCAGTCGCGCTAGCATCTCTCCCGAGTCGCGCTGCCGTCTCTCCCCCCCGCCCAACCTAATTGCGCTGCTGTCTCTCTCCCTCTCCCTCCCCCTCCACTCTACCAGCACCAGGAAAAAAATGCCGGATGTTGGAGCTTTCCAGATTTTAGATGTCCAGATAAAGGATTATCTCAAAGCATGAGATATGTTCTAACCGTCATTGACTGTTTCATGCACTGGCCAGAGGCCATCCCATTGCCATCCAGTGACATTGAGACATGCGCCAGAGCATTCATCGTCAGTTAGATTGCTAGATTTGGTGTCCCAACGCACATAATTTCAGACCGCGGAGCACAATTCACCTTTGCGCGATTTTGTGGCACATACCTGCACCACACCACAGCGTACCACCCACAGTCCAACGGCCTTGTGGAACATTTCCACCAGCAACTGAAGTCCACACTTTAGGCCCAACTCACTGATCCCAATTGGGCCGATGAGTTACTATGGGCTCTACTGGGAGTGCTCACGGTTCCAAAGGAAGATTTGTCTGCATCGTCCACAGGTAGAGATAGTTTATTGTACGGTCCTTACAGTTCTAGGGGACATTCATTTTTCAATCAACTCTAACCTGGACGTCCTTCAGCAGCTTCGACATAGTGTCGCAATCAGCAAACCTGTTCCTACCAACTGGCATGGAACCCCTAAACGGCATGTGCCCCCACCACTCCTGGATGCTGATTTTGTTTTTGTATGCAGACAGGTCCTAGGACCGCCGTTACAGCGACCATATGAGGGCCCTTTCCACGTGATTTTGGACATTGGGGGCCATTCGCAGCTGTTTAGTGTGAACAAACTCAAGCCTGCCCATGTGGATCCCACTTCACTCATTCAGTGCCCCCAGCCCAGATGGCGAGGGCGCCCACCTAAGGCGCATGCGGCTGGTGTTTTAGTTTCTGGCGACAGTTCTTGGGGGGGGGGGAGGAGGGTGGGGTGGGAGTGATGCAGCGGGCTGAGCGGGCACACTGCACGGTATCACGAAGTGGCGCGATTCTGTGGGTGTGCAGAACCATAATACAGACAGCTGAATACTCTCCTAATGGACCACACGCGAGCGATGCTGCGTGCCAAGGAATGGCACGCTGATCTGCTGAGTCTCCTTCCAGAGGGTGCGGGACACTCACAGGGCTTAATTTAAACCTGCCAGTCCTGTGGATCGGCAGCAAACTCATAGTGATGTCCCACCTTGTCCTGTGGAGCCCAGGACATGCAGTATATAAAAGAAGCTTGTAAGGTCAGAATAAATCAGTCTTGTGTTGACTAACCAGGTGTGTGTATGTGCATTGATTTAGTAGCTCTACCGAAGTAGCTGCTACAACTGTTCATTTCCCTCCAGGGATGCTGCTTGTCTTGTTGAGTTCCAACATCAGTTTGTGTTTTTCTTACACTTGTCCCTCAGCTGTGGGGATGGTTCAGATCAATCACACAATTTGGTTTGGAGTTGTATGCAGGTTGGACTAAGGATAGCAGATTTCCTTCCTTGAAGAATTTGATTCTTGTGAATTTTTACAATAATCTGACAGCCTCTTTTGCTAGTCTTTTAAAAAAAAATCAATTTTCTTATTTCAATTCCTTAGTCTTTGGAACAGTGATCCAGAGTATACTTGGGGTAGTTAGAAGCCAGGGGGAGGCTGCTACTGAATAAGTGACAAAGTCTTTAACCATTGGAGTTGAGGATTCTGCAGAACAGTCTCGAAAGTGGACCTGAGACCCAGTTCATGTCAGCTTGATTTGTTTAAATGGGAGAATTGGCTTGAGATATTATGTGGTCTGCTTCTATTGCATTCCTATACTCTTATGAGGGATGGGTTTCTCTTTGTGGGTATTTGTCATTGTAAGTTTGGGTGACTAAGAGATTGTTGAAAACTATTCATAAAAATCAGATTCCTGTGAATTACTTGCATGCTACTCTGATCAATAACACATTGACCAAATTTCCCCGATACTATGGGATTGTTGTTGTAATTCATGTTGGTGCAATGTATTCTGCCCAGTGCTCATTCAAGTGTAGTTTAGTGATTCTGTGTTCATGGTATATGTTTCTACCTTCCTTCTAAAAGAACCAAGAAGTATTGTGGACCTTGAACATAATCACCTCCATAAGAATGCGAACTGTCTCTGCAGAAGCCCTAAAAAGCAAGTTACTTTTTCTATTTCCCAGAGTATCTAAACATCAGTATCAGCAGTAGGTGTCAGCCTTTTCAAGGTGTCTTGGCCATTTAAGACTATGGCTGATCCATCTCTGCTCTACTTTCCTGTACTTTTGCCATGACACTTCAAATTCCAGAAATCTGCTTTGAATGAATTCAATGATTCAGCTTTCACAGTTCTAGCCTAGGAGTTGTGTGGCACCATTGTTGAGATCAACTCTTCCCACAAAGCCAAACACCCACAACCCACACCTCTGAAAGTAGAGGCATGTAGATTATTGTTGAGTAGAGTGTTTTAGGTATCATCCCCTTTGTTGTTACATACCTTCCAAGTTCAGATTATACTTGTATATCGAAAATACTTTGTTTTTGTGGATGGTGTAATTAAGGAAAGAGATTGGATACTTGTGCTTTGATGAACACTTTATATGGTATATCTCCACATAGAAGGCCTTCAGCTAATGACTGGCTGAATCAAAGGACGAAGGTGACCCTGTGCGCTGCTGAATACTATTCTTGGATGGAGCTGCATACATAGGAATATGAGACAGCTATTTAACCCATTGAGCTCCCTGTTCTCTTCAGTGTAATTCTGGTTGATTGCCTGGAGTAAGAGATTAAATTGATAAATTGTGATTAGCTTGCAGAAAATTAAATTATTTTAATGTTGTGTGTACTAAAATCTTATAAAAAAACTTTAGTTTGCATGCTACCCAGGTAAGTCTATTCATACAACAGGTTGTGCAATAGCAATAAATAAAGTGTAGGGACTGCAGGGCATCGGGAAAATTGGGAGGTATGTTCAGTAATCTGATGGTAATGGGAAAGAATCTATTCTTGAATCTGTGATCCTTCATTTTTCACCTTGACAGGAGGATGGAGTAGAGAGTATGTCTGGGATGCAATGGGTCCTTTAGAACAGCCATTCTCAACCTTTTTTGACTATGGGCCATTCAGGGCTCTGCTCAGTTTTTAGGCCCCCTTCCTGTGAAGCAGTCAAGTTTACTTGTTTCTTCCATACTTCTGCTGACTGCATAAAAACATCAAAAATATTTTGATTTCAGACCATGTCTCCCCCTTAAATGTGCTGTGGCCCCTGTTGAGAATGACTACTTTAGAACATTGGATTATTTTCCGAGGCAGTGGGTAGTGTTGATGGAGTGAAGTGGGTTTGTACGATGGTCTGAGTTGTGTTCACTGCCTTCTTCAGTCTTTATCGGCCTTGGGTGGAACAGTTCTCTTCTGTCTAAAATTTGGTAAGAACCCCTGGATCATGCTGAATTTCCTTGGGCATCTGAGTAAACAGAATTGTTGGTGCGCTTTTTTGGTTGTAGCATTGCTGGGTTTGGACCAGGACACGTTGTTTGCGATAATTACTCAAAGAATGTCGTTATCTGCTCTCTTTTCCTCCTCACCATTGATGCGGACAGTGGAGTGAGCTCTTCCTCTTCCTGAAGTTGATGACTACTCTTTGGTCTTGGAGACATTGTAGGAACAGTTGTCCCATCAAGAAGCTACTAGATCCTCTATCTTTGTGTTCCATTGTGTAACTGTTTGAAATCCAGACTGTGAAGGTGGTATCATCTGAATCTATAAGTGGAGTTGGTGTTTGGCGGCATGGTTATGAGTGCGCGGGTAGTATAGTGGGGCTGAGTACACAGGGTGATTGTGGCCTGCACGACAGGAAGTTATGGAGGCCAAAGTCCTGGAGTTTGGGAAGAGTTTGCTTGAAAACTATAGTGTTAAAGGTTGAGCTAGAGTCAAAGAATTGTGGTCTGACATGGGTATCCTTGTTCTAGGGCTGAGTGGAAGGCCAGAGAGATCGCATCTGCTGCGGACTATTTGTGTCCATAGTCGAGGTTGGAGTTAATGTGGTCTGTGATCAGCCTCTCAAAGCACCTCATAGTAGAGGATTCATACCACCAGCTGATTGTCATTTGGGCCTGTTACTACATTCTTTTCTTTGCCATCAGGATGATGGTGACCTCCTTAATGCAGGTAGAAACTCAGTTTACTACAGGGAGAGGTGACATGTCTGAGAATATTTCCACCAGCTGCTCTGCATACAAGTCCAGGATGGTTGGGTTCTGTGGGTTCATTCTTGGGGAGTCTGATATGTCATCGGCTGTGCATGTGTACATGGGTTGTTGTGGTAGGAGAAGCTGCATCACTGTTTGAAGCGAGTATAGGTGGCATTGAGCTTGTTAGAAAGGAATGTGCTGTTTTTTATTCTACTTTGTAGCTTGTGATAGCATATGTACCCTGCCAGTGAGCGACAGTCAGTTCGCCTGAGACTTGAGCTTTGTCACTACTGCCTTTCGGTGTCTCGAATCGTCTCATGGAGATCATATCTGGATTTCATATACAAAGCCAGGTTGCTTGGATTTCAGTAGTGTGCTCTTCTCAGTTCAGCTATAGTTTGTTTGGCATGCAGTCCTCCACACACTTGCTGATGAAGTCAGTGTTATATTCATTGAGGTTAGCCACTGAGTACTTGAATATGGAGCGGTCTACAAACTCAAAGCACTTGCATAAAATGTCATCTATTTCCCTCGTCCAGCGATCCCAGCTTTTACCACCAGGTCCTCCTGTCTCACCTCCTGCTTGTGACTTTAAAAGACATGATCCTTACAATATCCTTGTAAATCTTATTTGCACCTTGACTTACTAACCCATCTATGAAACAATTTGTATATTTGTTCTTTTGTCCTCTTTTCTTTCTCCTGTTCAGATTCTTCAGAATTATCATGTGGCCTTCCTGCTTTTCTTAAACTCAGCAGAAGGAATTTAATCCAGATGAGTTTTGGGGAAAAAGGTCAAATCTAGGACATGTAGCCTAAATGACAGACCTTGGGAGTGTTGATGTACAGAAGGACTTTGGGTGCACAAGTCCATTGCTCCATGAAAATGAAGATGTAGGTGGATAGAGTAGCGACAAGGTATTTGATATGCTTGCTTTCCCAGCTGAGGATTGAGCACAAGTTGGAAAGTCAAATTGCAGGTGCACGTTATTGGTTAGACTGCACTTGGATGTCTTGTGTATGGTTGGGAGAATGCAGAGGGATGAAGAGAGCTGTTGCCTAAATATTGCTGTTTATAAAGAAAGATTGGATGGGCTGGACTTTTCCCCATCGCAGGAAAATCTAGTAGTTGAATGTATCAGCAATTTGAAGGCAATCTCTGGGGTAATAATCATAACCATATAACCGTTTACAGCACGAAACAGGCCATGTCGGCCCTTCAAGTCCATACCGGTTCACTTGAACAACTCCACTAGCTCCTCCGCAAACTCCTGAGGAAGTAGAGGCTTTCTTCATGATGCCATTGGTGTGTTGGTTCCAGGAAAGATCTTCCGAGATAATAGGGTGGTGAATATCTGAACGAGCTGTCAGGTTTGGTGGTAGAAGCAGATACAATGGAATTTAAAGGGCATTTTGGGCTTTCATGTACAAGAAAGGGAGAGATAGATTATGTGCCTAATGCAGGTAAATGGAATTACTGTTGGCATCCATCATGATTCAGGCTGTCGAGATGATCCATCACTCAAGTATAGCAGTTAGCACCAGTGACCTGGGTTCGAATCCTGTGCTGTCTGTAAGAAGTTTGTATGTTCTTCCTGTGCCTACATGGATTTCCTCCAGGTGCTCTGGTTTCCTCCAACCCTTCAAACATGTGGGGTTGTAGGTTAATTGGGGTTTTTGAGCAGTATGGGCTCATGGACCCGAAGGGCCAGGTTATCATGCTGTATATTTAAAATTTAAACCTGTCTGTTTCTATGATTCAATGTTGATGTTTATTTGTCAAAGGAGATAATATAAGTACATGTCAGTGCAGGCTGGATAAATTTGATTATGCAAACCCTAAATTAGTACTCAGTTTTTGTAGAGAGCATTCCTACTAGAGAATATGTACAAGGGTACTACAGCAGGGGAGAGTTGCCTTGGTGATTAAAGCATAATTGTTGGGTGGTGATCATATTGTTTGAAGTACATTTGGATAAATGTTCAAATGAGTAGGATGTTGCAAGGGCAGGGTAGTGGTAGCGCTGCTGGAGATGTTGCATTATCACGGGGAGCAGAGACATTGCACTGCTCCGCAGGGTTCAACTGCCCAGTGATGGCCATGTTACAGGCCTTAAAATGGCCTGTTAAAGATGATTTTTTTTTAATCCTGCAACCACTGAGGTCTTTGCTTAAGATGGCAGGATTTGTGCTGGGCAGCATACCATGAGAGGTTGCAGTGGACTGGCACAGGACACCAGAAGCTGGGAGATCTCCCATTGAGAGGGAGAAGCTTGGGAGGTGACCCTACAGGGATAGTCTCACCAATGCCCTCTATAACTAAGGTATGCTCTTTCTGCTTTAGCAGAGTGTTATGGATGAAGCATTTGTTACTGGACAGAAATGGGAATAAATTAATTCTCTCTGTTGGGCCTTTGACCAATGGGATATTGCAGGGAGTGCTACCTGGGCCCATTTCATAATCTTCATCAACATTTGTCAGCTTGCCTCCAAATGTCACATTTTTAGCTTTGCTGTTAATGCTAAAGTAGATAGAGTTGTGAGGAATTAGGCCACATGCTGAAACTTTGGAATTCTCCACCTGCCAGATGTGAAGGCTCATTCCAGGCATGAGTTAATAGGTTTCTTGATCTTTTGAATGGAGGGGTACACTGAGGCCAAAGATGAGCTGTGATCTGGAATGGTGCAACAGGACTCCATTTAATTGTAATGCAATGTGGTAACAGGTTCTTTCAGCCCATGCTCCCACTTACGCCCATGTGACAAATAATCTTTTACATGACAATGTACATCTTTGGAATGTGGGAGGAAATCAGAGCACTCAGAGGAAACCCAAGCAGACATGGGGAGAATGTTCAAATTCCTTGTAGACAGCGACAGATTCGAACCGCTAACCATGCTGTCCTACTCCTATTTGACATTTCAAATCCCCTCACTATTAATGCTTGCAATATTCTCATCAGTGTTTTGCAAATCAAACTACAAAGCAACCATTATTCCTGTATCTGATCTCTGCAATTTTATAATTTGCATAAACACTTTTATTTTTCCTGCCAAAATGGACAAATTTACTTATCTCAAGTTGCACTCCACTGGCACACAATTGCCCAAACAGCTGCCGTGCATCCTTTTCGCAACTTGCTTGGATTTTAGTAAAAAGTTAGCCATCTGTTTGTTGTACCTTTCTGCCTGAGGGCCAAGAATGTAGTTATGGTGTTTAGATACTGAACATGTACAATTTTCCCATGGGTTGAAACCAAATTGTAATAGAGGGATTATAGAACGTGGAGTGAAACAAAATCTGCAAATGTTATGATTGTAATTAATACACAAAGTGGCTGGAGAAACTTAGAAGGTCTGGCAGCATCCATAGGAGGCAATGATAAACAGGAAAACCTCATTATTTGGCATTCAATCAACCAGAAACTCAAACAAGTGACAAAAAAAGGAAATAAATATAAAAATGAATGAAGTTTTAAATAAAAGTTTAAATTATAAAAGTAAAGGCTCTCCAAAGCAACACACGACCCCTTAGTGAAGATGGAAAAAGTTTCAATAAATTGGCGTCACCCAGGATGAAGAGCTGGCCGAATCCACTTGGGCAACTCTCCCAAAGTATCTCCCTATCCTTGCAGAGTAAGAGTCTTTATTTTTGCTGGAATATTAAGCTTTATCTGTAAACTTGGGGGAGGGAGGAGGTTAATTATGACAATGGCACATTTAGTGTAGCATCTAGGACAATGCTGTTGCAGTGCTCATGAATGGGGTTCAAATTTAAAGGAAGGTGTGCTAAGGATCTAACCAGAACATTTGCGTGGAAGTGAGTCAGGTTGCGTCGAGGCCCTGACCATGATATTGCCGTGGAGGTGAGTTGGGTTGAGCTGAGGGCCTGACTAGGACACCAGGCTGAAGAACCAGTTGATGCTGCTCACTGCTTGGGTGATTCTCCCTGTGTTTCCCTATCCCTGCCTAGTAAGAGTCTATATCTATATTAGCATTATATTAAGTAATGCTTTATAAACTTGGGGGAAGGGGGGGGTGGGTTAATTATGACGGCAGCACAGTTAGCTTAGTGGCTAGCGCAACACTGTTACAGTGCCAGCATCCGGGATTTTAATTTAAATTTACATTTTGAGTGTAATGGGAATTATTTGATTAAAATGAACTTTGCATAATTAAAGAATACAATACTTATTTCAAAATTAGATTTTGTACTGTCTTTTAAACAGTATTTGTAATGCAGGTATATTAGTTGGGCATTGTGAGAGTGAGTCTCAGTCTACTGGATAATTTACATCTTGCCATCCGTGATCCCTGTAGGTGCCAGATAATGGAGGTTTTACTGTATAACCTAAGCTTTAGGCCTTAGCCCTTTGGCAAAATATGAGCGAAAAGTGGGTAGGTGCAGAATAAAAAGGTGGGGGGGGGGGTATCATCTGGTTAGAGAGTGCCCAGATGGGAATATAAGGTGGAACAGTTCAGTGTAGGAACTGGCCCTTTGGCCTTGTGTCTCCACCAAAAGTGATGCCAAAATGAAATAAAAACTCTGTTGCTTGCACTACTCCAGACAACCTGCCACTCTTGTGTGTAAAATGAACACCACTTTCCCTGTGCCTCTCCTTTTCACTCTCCCTTCCTCCCCTCCCACCTCTCCCCAACCTTCAAGCATGTCCTCTAGTGAGCCATTTTAGCCTGGGGAAAAGATTTTGACTGGGCACCCTATCTGTAAGTTCCAGGAGATTATTCCCATTTCCTGGAATGCATGCTGTGTAAGGACCCCCTTTTCATTTTCCTGGAACATCCGCAGTGTAAACTCCACTCCAGACATTATGGGACCAAACTCAGGTGAAACTATATTGTGTACTGTAATTTTCTTAGTATATTTGTAATTTTTTTTTAGTGCTGCCCACTGTTCCAGCAGTCCACTGCCTGCTCTCTCATTGCCACATACCATTGTGGGGAGTTTCAGGGGGAGATTGATAGATATTTAATTAGTCGAGGTATCAAGAGATATGGGGAAAAGGCTGGAATTTGGAACTGGATGTGAGAACAATTTATCTCTGGGTGAATTTGTGGACCAGACTCAATGGGTCAAATGGCCTACTTCTGTTCCTTTATCTTGTGATCTCTCCTGCAACCTGCTCTTTCCTAGCGGTCTGCTGCCTACTCTCTCCCGTAGGCCTCTGTTCCAGCTGTCTGCTGCCTGCTCTCTGTTGCTGAACCCTAACTATAGCCCTAACCATTTAGGTGTGAACAAAAGGTCACCCACTATGCAGACAATAAACTTACCGCAGGACAAACCAAAATGCACAACTGATTCCCTCTGTTAGAAACAGGCACAGGGTAATGAAAGCTGGGCCAACCAAAAGTGGCAGTTTATAGTGACACGGAACCTCTGAGAGAGACCAGTGAAATCAAAAGGGATCATTATCCTGCTGCTCGCATATTGACAAACTAACCTGAACCCTAACCCTAGATTTGACATTAGATCTGCCAGATTGTGAAGCCAATCACAAAGATTTGATACTAGCAAACTGGTCTGTAGGTTTTCCTCTTTGAACAGTCTGAATCCCACTGCCCTGCTCCCCCACCAAAAGTCCACCACAAACCCCCAACGATAGGTAGTGGTGATTAGTAAGGGATTACTCAAGGTGATATGTGAGTGGAATGAAAAAGATTGAAATCCATTTTTTTCTATCAATACGTAGATTTTCCCATGCTCTTTTATGTGTGTTTGTGTATGTTTTATTAAATTGTGCACATTTTTCCCGTGCGCTTTCATATTGTGCGCATGTGCTTTATTTCAACGCTCTTCTCTTAATTGTAGTGTTTTAATAAAAGTAACGTTTGAAAACCCTTGTGTCCAGACTCATCTCTCATGGACTGGAAACTTTCTTAACACAACAATGATCAGAGCGGGAACCGACAGCATTACTGTTGTCGTTACTCACCATTATCACCCAAATTTCAACCTGGCATATAAAATGGGGGAATATTTTTGGGCCATTTTTTGGGGAAAAACAAGTGGGTCTAACATACTATCAAATACGGTATGTTATACGCAACCTGAGACACAAATGGCGACACTGTTGAGTTACATGCCCCGCCCTTTTTGTTCGCGGTATGCTATCTAAAATCGTGGACAGAAACAAAGATTTGCAGTCTTGGTTGTTCCTGTGTGAATGACCAATGCCGGCATGTCAGAGACTCTTCATAATGGTAAAATCCCGCAAAGTCTGTGTAATAAATTGTGTGTCTTCCATGATTTTATAAACCTCTTATCAAATCCTCGAGCCTCTGACGTTCCCGAGAAAACAACCAAAGTTTGTCCAACCTCTCTCCATAGCTCGTGCCTTCTATTCCAGGCAACATCCTGATGAATCTCTTCTGAACCCTTTCTAAAGCCTTACATCCTTCTGATGTAGTATATGAGCTGCTTTTCCTAGACAGTGAGCATTGATGGTGAGGGGGATATGTTGGATAGCCTGAGCCATGTTGACATCCTTTTGCAGTTTCTCAGAGTCTTGGGCGGAGCAGTTCCTGACCTACGCAAGGATGCTCCCTGACTGGATGCATTTGATGATGCATCTGTAGAAGTTGTTATGGGATGCTGGTGACATGCTACATTTCCTCAGGTTTCTTAGGAAGTAGAGGTACTACTGTGGTTTCTTCCCTGTTGCATTGATGTGGGTAGACCAAGACAAGTCATTGGAGAATGTTACTCCAAAGAACTTGAAGCTGGCTGCTATCTCCAACTCAGTGTTGGTTTGGCTTGGTGTGAATAGTGTTTCTGTCTTCTGTACAAATGCATCAAAATGTAAAATACTGCCTCTCTTTTCACTTACAGGTACAACAAAACAGCCCGGGAATGGACTCATAAATATGCAATGTGATACCTGATACCTTGGAGTTCAAATATCTTGCATCATAGCTGGAATAAACTTTTAAATGACGGATTTATGATTTTTCTATTTGGCTGCCCCCTTGTAAGATCACATTTTTCATACCCCTCTACCCGTCACTTAACTACTGTCCTCTCCTTGTCCCTCCTGCCTCAATTCATATGCTCATGTGAGAAGGCAGTTTAGTACTCTGTGCTTGGTAAAACCACTCTGGATTTCCAATATAGTTTCATCAATCATCTGAAATTTTGACCTCCTTTATATATGGAGCATATGTTAAGTGACCGATGCCTTCATAATAACTTGGTTATGAGATTAAAACAATTCCTCACTGAAATGCGTGCTGATTTTTTTTTTAACCTGAAATAAAATGAGTCAAATTCATTATTCAAAGATTGCTGCATTAAAGGGACAGCATCCTCCCCACCCCCATATAAAATGGCATTCAAGTCCATTTACTTTGTGCTCATAACTTCGTTATGGATGGTGGATTGGTTCAGAACTTAATAGTATCAGGATTAATTAAAATATATGCTGTATTTTATGCATGTTAATAAAAAGGAATGATAAGGTTTTTGTTGGTTTTGCGCAGAATAGAAATGGAAGATTCTGCCTCAATCTTCCCAAGTGAACAAATTTAAATCATCTTTAAAATTTACAGTACTGTTTTTTTAAAAGTGTGTTTTTACCACACTTATATGGCACTGAATTATTATTCTCACCTTCCGGTAGACTGATCTTCTAATAGCTTGTATTCATTGGGTTTTTCTTTTAATTAAGTTCCATAAACCAATGTTTGAGTAGCCTGAATAAATGGTGTATAACCTTTTGAGGTATAGCTATGTTGAAGTGATAATATAGTTATTTATGAAAACTGGGGTGCATCCTCAGTCTAGTTGTATTGAAACAGTTTTGCCAAACAATTCAGGCTATTGGTTTTGAATGCTTTATACTCTGTCTTGTTTCTTGGAGCTCTATTCTGCATTGTGTTTGTTCCTGTTTAAGAATACAATTTTTTTTTTGTTGTTGAAATTTTAAACAAAAATGGAGTTCCAGAAATTGTCAGCTCTCGGTTTCCTACCAGAGTTTGGATTCAGGTGTAGTTTAAACAGTGTGCAACATACAGTCTTCTGCTGCTATGAACTATTTTATATACTTGCTCAGAGCTATTTTGTGGGATTGTTGCAAATGTTTGCATCTGGTCTTATTGAGAGTCTGGCTCTTTATTGTTAAATAAGAATTTGGATATTGGAAGCCAGAAATTAATTTGAAATGAATTTATCCCATTCTTAAACATAATCATTCACTTTTTCCAATTTTATGTTTACAATCCAAAGATCTGTGATTTTATTTGAGAGGAAGAAGGAAGAGAATTATGAAAATCATACTTCTGCTTCAATTTTCAGTCCTTTCATTGTGCAGATATTGGTATAAGAATTTGGAACATGATTTTTTTTTATAAACTGTAAATCTCAAAGTCGTAATTAAAATGGTACCATAGGAAAAGTGTCAGACTGTCCAGAATGAAAAAAAATTAGATTTTACTTTCAAACAATTTAGATCTTCAGCCTCAATTTCTGGAGGTTTAACTTGCATGTCTGATCTTATTTCTGTTCTAGCAATTGCTGTCTGTGTAACCTAAGCCTAATCCACAGTTTTTGAAATTTTATTTAATTCTGCACTAATGTTGATATTTTAACACATGGGGGTGGAAGACTCTTTAGAGGGGTTGTGGTAGATAATTGGATGGATACATTGGCTGTAGAATTTGTATCATATGCTCTTAATATAGTCAGAAAGGGATCAGAACAAAGATGTGACCATAGGCCAGTATTTAATTACACCTATTCACATGATAAGTGGATTTTACTCTTGTTTTGGATGTGTACTGCACATTTTTCTGGTTGTTTAGCCAGTTACTGATGTTGATCAAACTTCAGTGATGACTATGGTGACAAAGCTAGGGAAGAATGGGGAAGTGTGCTGATCAATTTCATATCATCTCTGCTCTTTGCGTATGCAATATTGCTTGGCCAAGAGGTTATTTGAGTCTATCTGGAAAGTTGTTTTTAAAAATTCACCTGGAAGGGCAAGGTATAATTGTGTAAACCTATCTCCTCAAATCCTTTAAGGTCTAGGGAATTTTTTGTATATATAGTTGTTTAGATCAGGCCCTTTGCAAGAACAAGTGCTGTTCAGTGTTGGACTGCTGGAACACTGGTCAGCCTATAAACCAGGAGCATTTGGAGTGCAGGTGGTAGATATACTTTATGTTCACTCCCATCAGGACTACAGTGGTTGGAATGGGATGGATGGTGAAAAGGTTCTACACAGTATTGACATCATGAAATAGCACGTTTAGCCTGACATTAATGAGAGGATGTTTATGATTTAAAGTGGAACTCAGTTGTCATACTTAAAAACTGTGGGTGTTATTTGCAATATAAAATGGTGAAAGTTTTTCACACTGAATGAAGGGGTTAGCTTGAAGCAAAATAGTTAAAATTATTAATAATAGCTGTGTGACAGAACCTGTTCAATCAACTGTAGATTAAGCATGTACATCAAAATCATTTAGCCATCAACATAAGGCTTCCAACTGTAAACCTATTAAAGGAGAACTATTTGTTGTATGCCTTTATAATTTTGTTAATAACCTGAGGACGTCAACGTTTAAAAGTGGAATGATCAACAATATTTGCTTTCTGTTTTTAAGTCTGCATTCTTCAGGTGACCAGGGAATGCTGAAAAATAATCAGGATGGGTAGCATCAGATAAATGTGGTTAATTTTTGAGGTAACTCCAGAGGTGTTTCAGACCTGAAACAGTAACTTTACAGCATCCACTTTTTTTTAAACAGTTCACACCACATCTCTGTCCCACCACTGATCTCTGTATTTCCTTTCCTTCAACATCTAAGTTACTTGCCTTGTCCAATGTTTACAACTGTGAAACATTACAAGTTGCTGCACAGGTTGTTGTCACTTTCTCAGGCAATTTTAGGAGGCAATGAATTGGAATAATCCCATGCATCTTAAAAAATACATCTCTTCCAGTCATTTTTTAAAAACAGAGGTAATAAAAGATTAAATGAGAAATTAATTAATTAGAACCGGGTTTCCCCAAATAAATTGTGCTATTAACTTGCTCTTATCTGGTTTCAGGATAGTTGCCTTTCCTCATTTCCCCACACCAAAGTAAAAATCATGATGTTGAAGAACTGTTGTCCTTCTTGTACAATCTGTAATGCAGGCCTGGCCTTGATCTCGTGGTAAGGATTATAGAAGTTAATATATATAAGAATGAAAGTTATAAAAGCAAGAGTTGGCCATCTGGCCTGTCATGCTTCTCCGCTATTTAATTTGGCTGATCTGGCCATGGGCTCAACATGCATTTACCTGCCTTTTCCCCAGAATCTTTAATCCTCTGATGCAAAAATCTCTGGTTTGAACATCTGTAATGAGGCAGCCTCTACTGTTTCCTTGAACAGAGAAGTCTATAGGTTCACTGCTCTGAGAAGCACTTCCTCATCTCCATCCTGAATCTGATTCCCCTGAATCTTGAGATGATGTCACCTGATTTTGTTCT
The DNA here is from genome assembly GCF_036971445.1 of Narcine bancroftii. Taxonomy (NCBI): domain Eukaryota; kingdom Metazoa; phylum Chordata; class Chondrichthyes; order Torpediniformes; family Narcinidae; genus Narcine; species Narcine bancroftii. Next base: position 185,773,640 of record NC_091471.1, on the reverse strand, counting down.
CACCAGTGCAAACAACATTCCTGCCTCGATCCCTTTTCATAATTCCAGCAAATATAGCGCCAAATGGCTCCATCTTTCCTCACAGGCTGACTCCCTTATCTGAGGAATCAACCTGGTTAGCCACCTCCAAAGCCAGATCTTTCTTAGTACTCCAGGTGCTGTTTCACCAGTACCCTGTACAGTTGTAGCAGAACCGACCTGTGCTTAAATTCAATTCCTCCCCTCCAGCAATGAAGGCCAACATTCCATTTGCTGCCTTGATAACTTTTGCATATGCAAACCAACCTTTTGCAATTCATGAAGCACTCCAAAGTCCCTCTACACAATGGCATGCTGCATTTTTAGCTATTTAATAATCTGAACTTTTTTTTCTTCTAAAATGGTTGACTTTGGATTTACCAATTTAGTCCTTTAGCTGTCATACTTTCCCATTCACATAACCTATATTTGCAGATTATCCACATCCTCTATGTAACTTGTTCATGGGTGATTGTTGAGACCTTTAGGGCTGTGCTATCTTGGATATGGATCTACTCCTTGTACCCTTGAGTGTTTTCCTTGTTTAATACTGCTTTCTCTGGGAATTACGAATGTTTTCAATAAACTTTTAAGGTGGTATCTTACAGATCATAATGTACAGTATAATAACTTTCTGTTTACTTTAAATAAAATTCCTTTGTAGTAAATATCCAGTCTGAATTTGTTCAGACCAAGCCATATTTGAAATATTTGTGTATTCAATGCAATTTTAAAAGGTGTCTAAACTGCATTGTGGAAGTATAAAAAGTGTGCATGAAACCTTGTAGCATGGGAATCCTGCATGAGCATTTGAATCTTAATTTTTTTTGGACCCATGGATATTTGGGCTGGAGATACAAAAATGTTTAATGTGACCTCATGAAATGATTATAGTAGCAGAGGGGTGTTTATTTATCTTGTGTATGCTGATGCAGTGATAATGTATATTCATTTTAAAGATCAATAGAAACTAATTTTGTATATTTGTTTTGCAAAGTTATTTTGTACCATAATAAAATGTGACAAAATCAGGTCTCAACTGGTTCACATCCATTTTATATATCTACTCGACCATTGATCCTGTTTGACAATTTTTAGTTTCAAGGAGGAAGATGCAAGTCAAGCCAAATTCATTAAACAACTGGAATAATGTTTTGTATCTCTGTCCATTATACAACAAAGAAAACTTATGGAGATATTACACATTCATGTGCATCTGCTATCCGCACTGTAATTGTATTCTATTACAGAGTATCTCGGATTGTGATTTGATTTTCTTACTTCAGAAGGTGACGTGCTCTGGCCATAGCCTATTCAGTAACAGAACGCTTATTAACATAATGTTCACTACCAGAAGCTGTGTAGAATTGAGGTGTCATTTGTCCTTTGATCAAGGATGTTTTAAATCTGGCCACTTCTTGTGACTGTGCTGAATACAAACACTGTTCAAATCTCAGTTAAACAAGAAAGTTTGCAGATGCTGGGGTTGATTGCAATGCTCAAAAGTGCTGGAGGAAACTGAGCAGGTCGCACCGTGTCAATAAGAGGTAAAAGGTAAGCACTGAATATGCCTGGGATTGTCTGATCTCGGAAGCTAAGCAGGCACACAGGACTGGTCAGTACTTGGAGGGGAGACCACCTAGGAACACCAAGTGCTGCAGGTTTCTGTGAGGGGCACTGGACAAAGTGGTGACTCTTTACTTTATGGTAGACAAAAGTTAAAGAATTCCATGTATGTTACATTCTAAATGTAGTATGTGACATTGGAACCTTTACTTTTACTGTCATTAATTCAGTCCTCTATTACCCGCACACCTGCCCTGGTTCCTCCCAAGTCTCAACAAGGATAGAGTTCCACTCGTCCCTCCCTACCACCCTGTTAGACTCCACATCTGAGATATCCTCTGCAATTTTTGCCACCTACAACAGGATTCTCCTTCCCTGTTTTCTGTAGGAATTGGTCCCTCCAACACTCCCTTGCCCACTCATCACTTCCCACTAATTGCCCTATTGGTACCTACCATTGTGACTGCAATAAATGCTATACTTGTACCTACACCTCTTCCCTCACCACTCTGGGTGCCAAACAGTTCTTCCAAATGAAGCAACACTGGTGAATTATAGTATCATCTATGCATCTGGTGTTCCTGATTTGGCCTCCTCTACCTTGAGAAATTGGATGAAGACTGGGAGATCATTTCATTGAGTACCTGTTGCCACACCAAGGACCTTCTAGTGGCCAACCATTTTAATTTCACATGCCATTGCCATACTGCCAAATCAAGTCCACCTGCACATTAAAGGAATAGCACCTATTCCATCTTGGTGGTCTGCAACCAGGTGGCATTAATATCAACTTCCAATTTCTGGAAACCCTCTCCCTGGCCTTTTCTCCGGCTCCTCGGCTATCAGAGAGCTACCTTTCACCTTCAGTCCTCTTTCCCCATCACTTCTCAGCTTCTTTCTCTTCTACCCTCTCACCTGTATCAAACTGTTTGCCTGTACTCTTCTCACTGCCCTCCTCTCCCTTCCCTGGTAATTTATTCCTGTATCTACCAATTTTTCCTTATTCCCGACAAAGGGCTCAGGCCCTGAAATGGAAGTTACCGTGTATGTCCTATGGCTACTGTGTGTATTGCAATGTTCCATTTGTGTTTGGGTACCACTCCCTAGTTCTTCCTCTGCTCTACTGATTAATGCATTGGTGCTATCTCCTGTATCTGCATTCACATCAATGCCAACTTAAATTTACCAGAACTTTCTGACACATCATCGTGGATGCTAGCACAAACCTACGTACGAGCAGGAGTATGTCCCTTTCCATCCTGACTCTTGTAAAAATGCCATCTCTTACAAATCCCCCACTTCCCAGGATGAGGCCTTCCAACACCAGGACATCAAATGTCCTCTTTCTTTATTTAACACATGAAGATTTCCTTGACTCTCATCTTTTTCTTGAACTCCACCTCTTTCATCCCTTCCCCTTCAAGGCCGAACAAGGACAGAGTAAAGTCGTTTATTGTCACCTGATTGCACATATACAATCTGATGAAACTGCATTCTCCAGTCCTCAGTGCAAAACATGCACACAACCAGACATAACACAAATACAGATAGATAATACATATGCAGAACAAAATTTCATATATACAAATAAATGTTTCATGAATATGAGTCTTGGATGATTAGTGTGAGCAGTTCCTTTGGTCATTCAGCATTCTCAATGCCCATGGGAAGATGTTCCTCAGCCTAGTGCTAGCTCTAATATTCCTGTATCTCTTTCCAGATAGACAAGTTCCTCTGGTTCTCATTTTCCACCCCACCAACTTCTATCTGAGACTATCCTTGGACATTTCAGCAGAATCTCACTACCAACCACATCTTTCCCTCTGCTCCTATCTGCCTTTGTAGGGATGTCTCTGAGATTGGCTGCTCCACTTTTCCTTCTCTCACCCTTCCATCCCCTAAGGCACTTCCAGCCATAACTGCAGAAATTGCAAGCCTTTCCCCTATATTTCCCTTCCATCCAAGGCCATGGACAGACCTTCTTGCTGAGGCAAAGCCTTGCGTGGACATCAATTCCAAACTAATCTACTGCATTATGTGCATTCAACATGCATGCTGAACATTGGTAAGAGCAAACACAGACTTGGTGACTGATTTACTATACACCTGTGTTCTATCTATGGGTCTAAATTTGAACTTCCTGTAGCCAACCATTTAAACCCCTCTAAAACTCTGTTCTCAGCCTCATAAAGTCAGGTTGAGGCCAAATGTAAATTGGAGGAACAACACATCATATTCCTCCTTGTCAGCCCTAAACCATGAACTTTGAGTTTTAAGTTTGGGGTGATCTGATTCCATTTTCTTTACCTACTCCTAAACTTTTTTTTTTCTACTCCCCACTGTTAACCCCCCCCCCCCATTCTTTTTCTCCACTCATCTTGTCTTCTGTCTAATTACCTCAGGGATCTTCAGTTCATTCCCCACTTCCCTCATGTCTTGATAAAGGGTCCAAATGGAGGACTTTCAAAGGGATTGTCACAATGCTCAACAGAAATATATTCCAGTTATAAACAAACATTGACTGACCATAGATGCTGTCTGACCTACTGATTCTGTCCAGTAACTGCTCAAGAGACATTGGCATTTGGCAGGCAGACACTGAGGACATGAAATTGCCTGTCTGGGTTCTTCCATTGGAAATGTTGACTCCGCTGCCAGAGGGCTCCAGTGCAAGTATGATATAGTGGTCTTTTCAGAAATGTGGTTGCAGGGTGGAGAGGATTGGGAATTAAATATTCAAGGATATCAGGTGATAAGGGAGCTGGGATAGTGGTTTATTAAGGATGAGATCAGGGCAATTGTGAGAGATGAATGAAGAACTAAGGAGCAAAATGTTGAGTCCATTTGGGAGAGATTAGGAATAGTAAAGGGAAAAAAAAATCACTGGTGGGAGTTGTTTATAGGCCACCCAATTATAACAATACAGCAGCACAGGCAATAAACCAAGAAATGTCGGAGGCATGTAAGGATGAAACAGTTATTGTGGAGGACTTTAACATGCAGATAGATTGGGTGAATCAGTTTGGTCAAGGTAACCTTGAGGAGGACTTCATAGAATGCATATGGGATGGGTTTCTTGAACAGCATGTTACTGAACCTACAAGGGAACATGCTATCTTGGATCTGGTCCTGTGCAATGAGACGGGTAAAATTAACAATCTTGTAGTTGAGGATCTTGGAAAAAATTATCACGGTATGATCGAGTTTATCATACAAATGGAGGGCACAATAATGATTTAAAACAATGTGTTAAGCTTAAACAAGGGGGTGAGAGTTGGTGAGGGTAGACTGGGAAAGCAGGCTATATGGAGGAACAGTGGAGGACTTTCAAAGGGATTGTCGCAATGCTCAACAAATATATTCCAGTTAAAAGTAAAGAGAGCAAGGATGGGGACCGCCAGCCTTGGATGGATTTGAAATGTATTGTCCAAGTCCATACATGACAATACAGACAAACCTGAGATTTCTTTTTCCTGCAGGCATAGCAAAACTATCGCTAATTGCTAGTGCAAAAAATAAACTGTACACAGTAAATAAATGAGCTGTAAACAGATAACGAATGTAAAAAAAAAACTGCTATACAGAGAGAACAAAAGAAAATCAATAAAGTACACAAGTAAGAGTCCTTAAATGAGTCTCCGATTGAGTTTGTCTTTGAGGAATCTGATGGTGGAGGGATAGCAGCTGTTTCTGAACCTAGTGGCACGAGCCTTGTGGCACCTATACCGCTTTGTGCTGGGTGGTGTGGGCCTTTGATGACTGCTGCTGCCTTCCAATGGCAGCGTTCCCTGTAGATGTACTCAATAATGGGGAGGGTTTTGCATGTAAAGTCCTGGGCCGTGTTCACTACCTTTTGAAGGGCTTTATGCTCAGGGGTATTGCTGTTCCCATACCAAACCATAATGCAGCCGGTCATCCCACTTTCCACCACACCTCTTTTAAAATTTGTCAGGGATTCTGGTGTCATACCAAACCTCTGAAAACACCTGAGGAATAGAGGCAGTGACGTGCTTTTTTCATGATGCCACTGATGTGTTGGGTCCAGGAAGGATCCTCTGAGATGGTGACTTCCAAGAACCTAAATTGCTCACCCTCTCCATTTCTGATTTCCCCAATGGTCACTAATTGTATACCTCTGACTTTCCTTTCCTGAAGTCAAAAATGAGCTCCTTCGTTTTGGTGACATTGAGTGAAAAGTTGTTGGTGCACCATTCAGCCAAGTTTTCAATCTCCATCCTGTATGTTGACTCATCCCTTTCCTTTATACAACCCAATACTGTGGTATTGTCAGCAAATTTGTAGATGGTGTTATTGTCGTATCGAGCCACACAGTTGTAGGTGTAAAGTGAGTAGAGCAGGGGGCTAAGTACACAGCCCTGTGATGCTCTGGTGCTAATGGAGATGATGGAGGAGACATTCATACCAACCTTCATTGATTGTGGTTTGGAGATGAGGAAATCCATGATCCAATTACACAGTGGAGTGTTAACTCCCAGGTCTTGGGAGTTTGCTGATCAGTTTTGAGGGGATGATGGTGTTAAATGCTGAACTGTAGTCGATAAAGATGTATTCATCTTTGGTGTCCATGTGTTCCAAGGCTTTGTGTAGCGCCAGTGATTATGGTATTTGCCATAGACTTGTTTCTATGATCAGCGAACTGGAATGGATCCATATCACTGCTCAGACAGGAGCTGATGTGCTTCATTACCAGCCTTTCAAAACACTTCATCGCTGTTGACGCAAGTGCTATTGGTTGATAGTTGTTAAGGCAGATTACTACTTGGGCACAGGTATGACTGACAACTGTTTAAAACAGGTGGGTACCATGCCCTGCTGGAGTGAGATGTTGAAAATATCTGTGAATACCTTGGTAAATTGGTAAGCACATATCTTTAATACTCGGCTGGTACTCCATCTGGGCCGGATGCTTTCCTCGGATTCACTCTCCTGAAGGCACATCATCCTTATACGGACAGAATGGGATCATGAGGGGACATGGGGGTGAGGAGGGGTGGTTCACTGTCATCAAATTGGGTGGAGAAGGCATTGAGTTCCTCTGGGAGAGAAGCTTTGTTATCTGCTACTTTGCCGGATTTGGTTTTGTAACAGGTTATAGTACTTAGGCCCTGCCACAGCTGTCGGGTATCCCTTGTTTCCATTTTCATCCAGAATCTCCACTTTGGCCAGGTTATAATTCAGGAGATCAAGGAAGGCATCATAAAAGCTCATGTGTTCAAAGTCGCCATGAGCAGTGGGAAACTAGCATATTGGAAAAACTTTCAGAAGTAACAAAGAACCATGAAGCAAGCAATAAAGAAAGAGAAGGTAGACTATGAGAAAAGATTAGCAAAAATATAAAATGAACAGTAAAAATTTTTATATTTATATAAAGCTGAAAAGGGTGGCTAAAGTGAAGATTGGACTCTTGCAAGATGAGAAGGGAGAATTGATATTGGATAATGAGAAAATGGCTGAGGCGTTGAATGATTATTCACAGTTGAAGACATGACGAACATGCCAAAGACAGATATTGTGAGGACCTAGATATAATAGCTCTCACTAAAAGGTCACACTCAGAAAACTTAAGGGTCTAAAAATGAAAAAATCCCCTGGTTCTGTGGAATGCATCCCAGGGTACTGAATGAAATGGCAGAAGTCATAGTCAAGGCTTTGGTGATATGCTCAGGTCCCGATGAACTGAAAGACAGTGAATGTAACACAACTATTCAAAAAAGGATGTAGGCAAAAAGCAGGGAACAATTGGCCAGTTAGTTTAATGTTTTCTGTAGTGGGGAAAATGCTTGAGGCTATCATTGAACAAGTAGCCAGGCATCTGGAGCAAGATGGATCCATCAGGCAGACTCAGCATGGATTCAGCAAAAGCAGGTACTGTTTGACAAATTTAATGGAGTTCTTTACGAATATAATAAGGGAACAGATGAATGTTGTTTTCCTAGATTTCAGAAAGCATTTGATAATTGCCACATAAAAGACTACACAGAAGAATGCATGGAATTAGGGGTGATGTATGAGTATGGATAGAGGATTGGTTAGCAGAGACTTGAGGTGCAGGGGTGTGTTTCTGGTTGATTGGTAATCAGTGGTGAGTAGGGTGTCACAGGGGTCAGTGCTAGGCCCGCAATTGTTCATGATATAAATAAACAATTTGGAAGAGGGGAGAGAGTGTCGTGTATCTAAATTGACACTGAATTGAGTGAAAAACCAAATTGTGCAGAGGATAAGGAGAGTCTGCAGAGATATAGAAAGGTTGAGTGAGTGGGTAAGGCTTTGGCAGATGGAGTACAATGTTGATGTGAGGTTATCCACTTTTGAAGGAAAATTGGAAGATCAAAATATTATTTACACGGCAAGCAATTGCAGCATGTTGACGTGCAGAACTTTGGAGTGCTTGTGTATGAATCACAAAAGGTGGGTTTGCAGATGTAGTAGGCTATCATGAACGTAAATGGAATGTTGGCCTTCATTGCTAGAGGGATTGAATTTAAGAGCAGGGAAGTTATGATGCAAGTAAAACACGAAAGTCTGCAGACACCGTGACTGAAGTAAAAACAAAATGCTGGAGAAACTCAGCAGGTCAATGATAAAATTGCATAACTGGCATTTTGGCCTTGAGCCCTTCTTCCAGGTATGGAAAAATGTTGCAGGGGAAGGGGGGAGGGATGGTTGCAAAGGCAGGAGGTAATAGGTGGAGAAGGGAGGGAGGGCACAGCAGTAAGCAAGGGGAGGAGGAATGGGTAGGTGAATAGAGAGGGAATGGGATGGTGAGCTGATAGGGGGAAGGGAAAAGAGAGGGAAAGGAGAGCAGTTTAGCAGAAACCAGAAAAGTCAGTTAATGCTATTCGGCTGGAGAGTGCCCAGACAAAAATCAGGTGTTGTTTGTCCAACTTACGGGTAGTCTTGGTAGGATAGTACATGAGATCATGGACAGACATGTCAGTATGTGAGTGTGATGCAGAACTGAATGGTTGGCCACTGGGAGGTCCCTGTTATGCAACTGTACAAAGTATTGGTGAGACCGCATCTGTGTAGTTCTGGTCTCCTTACTTGAGGAAGCAGGTAGTGGTTTTGGAGGTGGTGCAGAGGAGGTTCATCAGGTTGATTCCAGGGATGAAGGGTTTGGCCAATGAGAAAAGATTCAGTTATCTGGGATTATACTTGCTGGAATTTACTGGCCTCCTTGGGGTGCTTTCCTACTGAAGCAGGGTGGTGGTCTCCATGTTATGGTACCGGTTGGCCACCATGGTCCCATCTGCTGTCTTTGCCACAAGAACTCAGAGGAAGTTGGTGGACTTCTTTTGGGGCAACACGAAACACTGGGTCTCTGCAGTGGTTCTGAGTTTGAGTCAATTGAAAGAGGGCAGACACTCACTGGTCTGTGTGTGTGTGTGTGTGAGAGAGAGAGTACACAGCTGGCAGCCCTCCACCTTAGGAGATTCCTATATGCTGAGCAGCCTCCCAGGTGGCATCTGCTAGCCACGCACTTTCATGAGGGCATGTGGCTACCTCTGGCAGGAGTCAGCCGTGTTGCTCTGCAAAGGTTGCCCAGTTATTACCGGGACTTACTGAAAGACTGGAACATGGTTGCCTCTGGCCAAGACTCTCTCCCCCCCCCACCACCCCCTACCCCCCACCCCACCAGCGGGGAGTAGTAACCCAGCTGCAAGTCCAGAGTTGCTCATTGGACCCAGGCCCCAGTGTCTCACCCAGGAACCTGCCCTGTACCATCTCTCGTCAACGCCCACGGTGCCATTCTGAGTGGCAGGGAGGAGGTTCTTGTATGGATTACTGCTCCGCACCTTCCACTTCCTTGCCCTAGTCCACTGCCCAGACACGCCCTGGTGCTTGGCATTGCCACCTGCCAATCAGGGGTGACCCCAGTGGCAGTCACTCTCTGCAGGGATCCACTGAGGACATGGCGTGGAGACTATTACATCAGACGGTGCCCTGCAACAAGTATTTGAGTCGGTACACGGATCTCCCAGCTGCATGCTACTTTTGTGGGCTGGAGGAGACCATGTACCACATGTACATTGGGTGTGCAAAGTTGCAGCCCTTCTTCGCCTTTCTGAAGAGGCTGCTCCTCGCATTTTGGTTGCACTTTAGCCCTACTCTCTTTGTCTTTGGCCACCTATTAAGGAAGGGAGGGGGATCTCCTGGTGGCCTTGCACCTGGGCCTAGCCAAACAGTCCATCCATGGCTCATGGAAGCGAGCTGCTCAGGGCTCCAACAGCAAAGAAGCGCTGGACATCTTCGGGGGTACATTTGTGCCCAGGTGTCATTGGAAAGGGAGCATGCATTGTCCACAGGAGCCATGGAGGGGTTTCGGGGCGCTGGGGATGTGTACGTCATCCTTGACAGGGATGGAAATATTTTAGTAGAACTGTATAGTTGTCTTGTGTTTCATGTCTTGTAGTTTGATTACTTGGATGTATTTGTGCGATGATGGATTTGTGAAGTAAAGTTGATGTTGAATAAAAAAGTGTGAGAGGGGTGGTACTGAAGGATCACGGCGGGAATGAGGGAGCGCCGCGCGGAGGGAGGGGCAGGGTGAGGGAGCGCCGCGTGGAGGGAGGGGCGGGGGGAGGGAGCACCGCGCGGAGGGAGAAGGTGACATACCTCGGCCACCAGCATTTATCTCAGCCACGCACTCTTGGGATTTTTCTAACATTGAGTGACGACGCGCAGGCGCGTTGGAGTGGTCACGCGGTCGGCGATGGCGCCGCGAAGTCTGAGCCGAGTGCTCCCGTTGGTGCTCGCTACCGCCGCCCTGTCCCGCGGGATTGTCACCGGGGTGTGTGCGCCACTGCTTCCATTAAGCGGAGGCTGCTGGGAGATCCGCAACGAGAACGGCAGCGTGCGCGCGTCCGCGACCGTTCCCGGGACTGTCCATAGTGCTCTGCTCAGCAGTGGCGTCATCTGGGTGAGGCCCTGGTGCTGGGGTTAGGGTGGTGGATGGACACTGCAACCCATCGGCGGTGGGGAATGAACAGTTTGGGGCGTTGGGAAGGGAATGGGGGGGGGGAGGAGGAACAGGTCTAAGGCGGGGAATGGGTTGGGTGGGTGAACAGCTTTGGGGGTGGGGAGTGATCAACACTGGGGGTGGGTGTGGTGGGAATGGGTTAGGGTGAACAACATTGATGGTGGGGGATGTGGTGAGGAGTGACCAACAGTTGGGGAGAGGTGAACATTTTTTTTTACAAATTTTAATAATTAATTAAAAATAAGTTGTTCAATAAAAATACAATTAAAAACATGGTGAACAGCCCTTGATGTGGGGAATGGGTTGGGGGTGAACAGCATGATGGGGAATGGATGGGGGTGAATAGCTTTAGGGGTGGGGAGAAACTTGTGATGCTCATGAGAGTGAGGATTGACCAACACTGGGGTTTGAGGAAGTGTGAAGTGATCAGCATTGTGGTATATCGTGGTGAGGACTTGCAAGGAAGGGTACATGTGACAAGCTAGGGAGAAAGCTCCAGGGTTTGGGGAGCAGGACTGAAGACAACTCTGGAGTTGTCAAGGTGTCATAAAGTGCCTGAGGTGTGTCCATTTGGATAGCACTCAGCTCTGAGTCACTAGGGCATTTCAAATTGCCTTGTAAAACAGGCAGTTCCCAAGATTAAAGACCCATGTACTGGGCTATTTGAAAGGGCCAAAACAGGCAAGTCCGTTCAAAATCTACCCGGGTGTCAGACCTACCTCGGAGGTGGTCAGGGATCCAATAAAACTTGCCCTTGTGTCCTCTGCCTTACCCAGTTACTCTGGAACTTTAAACAGAAAGGGAACAGGGCTGTGGCTATGTGATGTGTCATTCACCATGTCATCACAGGGGTGGATTTCCTCTTAGATTGTCAGGTTGGCAGTTTAACAGGTAGGTTGCAAGAGGCAGTGCAGGATGTGACTCAGCAAATGTTATGGCACAATGTACCATGCATTTCTGCTCCAAATTTTAAAAAATTCACTTGACCTTTGGATTATTTAAATGTGTTTTTTCTATCATCTTGCTATGGGAACATTCCTCCTAACTCCTCTCCAAAGCCTTTTAGGCAAAGTGGAATACTGTACCCCAGTGGTTCTCAACTTTTTTCTTTCCACTCACATACCACTGTAAGTATTCCCTATGCCATGGATGCTCTGTGATTAGTAAGGGATTACTTACGGTGCTATGTGGGTGGAAAGAAAAAGTTTGAAAACTATCGTTTTAATCGTGCCTAATTGACTTGTTATGTGCACAGTTTCATAACTCCAAAGAAAATGGGCCAATGACAATTTTTCTCAAGCAAAATATTTCATTAACAATTGGGTCGAGAGCAGTGATTCTCAACCTTCCCTTCCCTTTCACATACAACCTTAAGCAATCCCTTACTAATCATAGAACACTTATGGCATAGGGATTACTTAAAGCGGTATGTGAGTGGAAAGAAAAAGGTTGCGAACCCCTGCTCTACCCTTACCTGTGTGAGTGTAGTTCTGGAAACTCTTAGTGTCTTAGTCCAATCCAGGTCAAAGCAATTTGCTTGATTATCTGCCGCTTCTAACAAATTAATTCTACCTACAGTATAGTGGCACTCAGACAAATTCTGACAGTCCCCAAACCTGTAACCTATTTTTCCATAAACCACCAAGGAAACCAGCCACAAGGCCTGGATCTCTCCAAGTGCATACCCTTGCCCTGGAAGTGTTTGAGTGTTTCATCACCACAATGTAAATCCTGGGAATCTCCCAACAGCACTGTGGAAATACGTCCATCAGAAGGAGAATTTCAGTAGTTCAAGGAAGTGGCTCACCACCTTCTTGAAGACAGTCAGGGATGGCTTCAGGGTGCTGAGCTGAACATTGGAAATGCTTACTCTTGTAAAATCATGCCTCAGTGGGTGGACTCTTGCCATTGAGGGAGTACGTTGGGAATCCTGACTCATTCCCAGATACAGACATGACATATTGTGTAGTACTGTGGTAGCACTGTAACCAAAGATCATCCCTTAGTGAATATGATAAACCAAGACCACATTGTAATTATATATCTTATCACAACAGGGTTAAGAAAAATAATTTAATTGAAGAAAATTAAAGACTTAATAAGATGAAAGTGTTTACCAATTTCTTTAATAGGAAGGATTTAATAGGAAGGATAAATTGTGTAAAGATGAATATTTTTCGGGGGGGGGAGTCACGTGATGGAGTAGTGGCCGGACAGTGAACTCCAGCCCTCTCCAGAAAAGTCAAAAAAAACAAAGGAAAACACAAAGGCACAGAAATAAAAGTTAAAGAAAAGTGAGTATAAAGGTGGAAAGAAGATGGCGACAAAAAAAGAAAAATCGAAATCAACGGTAAGAAGAGAGGAAGAGAAGACAACGGAGGAAGAAGGAGAAGGCCTTACCTGTTCGAAGAGGCCCACGGTGGAGAGAGAAACCCGCTCCCTCAGGTCGGTAGAAAGTGGACTACAAAAATGGCTCGTTGAGCCGAGTAAAAGTGCGCAACCACGCATGCGCGAGGAGTCGCTCATGCGCGGTGCGCATGAAAAAAAACACACCGACAGGAGGGTGACCAGCTGGGGAGTTGATCTCCACAGCCGGCAACGACAGCTGCAGAACACCTGCAGCAAGAAGAGAACACAGAAGACAATGAAAACAAGAAAGAAGAGAAGAAAAGGGCAACAAAGAAACAACAGATGGCCAACCCAGAGGAAGAGGAAGAGGAAGAGTAGAGTGAAATAGAAGAAGAAGGGAAAGGCAAGATAAAGGATATACTTTCTCTTATTAAAGAATACATGGAGTCATTTAAAGAATGGCAAACACAGGAATTTAATGATTTAAGAAGAAGAATAAACAACACAGAAGAGAAAATGAGTAAAATAGATATGACCTTAACAGAAATGGGAAAGAAAATGGACAAGATGGAAGAGCGGGAAGCAGCAGTAGAAATGGAGGTAGAGGACTTAAAAAAGATATTAGAGGAATCTAATAAAAAAGTTATAGAGACACAAGAACTGTTAGCTCAGAAAATAGATATAATGGAAAATTATAACAGAAGAAATAACATAAAGATAGTGGGCCTTAAGGAAGATGAAAAAGGCAAGAATATGAGAGAGTTTATAAAAGATTGGATCCCTAGGATCCTAGGATGTCCAGAACTACAGCAAGAAATGGAAATAGAAAGGGCACATAGAGCATTAGCCTTTAAACCACAACCACAACAAAAACCAAGATCTATTTTAGTAAAATTCCTAAGATATACTACAAGAGAAAAGGTACTGGAGAAGACAATGGAAAAAGTAAGAGAGGGCAACAAGCCACTGGAATACAAAGGGCAAAAAATCTTAATTTATCCAGATATAAGTTTTGAACTCCTAAAGAAGAGAAAGGAGTTCAATACAGCAAAGGCGATTTTATGGAAGAAAGGGAATAAATTTATACTAAAGCATCCAGCGGTATTGAAAATATTTATTCCAGGACAACAAAACAGACTATTCTCGGATCCAGAGGAAGCATGAAAATTTGCAGAACAATTACAAAATAGACTGAGGGATGAAGACGTGTAATGAGAGTAAAAATGACCACGATTTATATGTATGTGGGTAAAGAGGTATAAGTGTGTATATGTATAATGTGCATACGTGAATGTATCCGTATTTAGAGAAAAATATAGATAGTATAGACAAGAATTAATAAGGGAAGGAAATGGAATAGAGGGAATAAGGAGGGAACTAAAAGAGTGACCTTTGTTACATATGAAAAGTGAAATCTTTTCTGGGGGGAGCTGGGTGGGGAGGAGTTGCGGTCACTGCAAAATCAGCTGACGCTTGCGAGTGAATTCGCAAACCCAAATGGAGAGGGGAGATGTGGTTGTCCGACAAAGGATAAAGGACAACTCAGGAGGGGAAGGGGAGATTGGGGCTAAAGAAATTTTAAATAGGAGAATAAGGAAAATGTTTGATGTTTTAGGAATGTTGTCTTATAAAGGGTTTAAAATAAGAAAACAGAAATGGAAAAGGAGGAAAGGTAATGATGGAAAAACGGAAAGGGAAGATAAACAAAGTATAAAATGGCTACGTTGAACTATATGACTTTAAATATTAATGGAATACATAACCAAATTAAAAAGAAGAAACTGCTAAATTTACTGAAAAAAGAAAAAATTGATATAGCATTTGTGCAAGAAACACACTTAACTGAATTGGAGCACAAGAAATTAAAGAGAGATTGGGTAGGACATGTAACAGCAGCATCGTATAATTCAAAAGCAAGAGGAGTGGCTATATTAATTAGTAAAAATATGCCATTTAAAATAGAAGAGGAAATAATAGATCCAGCAGGGAGATATGTAATGATAAAATGTCAGATATATTCGGAGTTTTGGAATCTACTCAATGTATATTCACCTAACGAAGAAGATCAAAAGTTTATGCAAGATATCTTTT
Organism: Narcine bancroftii; assembly: GCF_036971445.1. Taxonomy (NCBI): domain Eukaryota; kingdom Metazoa; phylum Chordata; class Chondrichthyes; order Torpediniformes; family Narcinidae; genus Narcine; species Narcine bancroftii. Next base: position 185,758,615 of record NC_091471.1, on the reverse strand, counting down.
TGAAGGTAGCAAATACGCAAGGGAACATATTAATAGGAGGAGATTTCAACCTGAATTTGGATTCAAATATGGATAAAACTGGGAAAAAAATTAACAGAAAGAACAAAGTAACCAAATTTATAATTAAATCAATGGAAGAAATGCAACTTTTGGATATATGGAGGAAACAACACCCAAAAGAAAAGGAATATTCATATTACTCGGCTAGACATAAAACATGCTCAAGAATAGACCTATTTTTGTTATCAGCTAGTATGCAAGATAGAGTAAGAAAAACAGAATATAAAGCTAGAATACTATCGGACCATTCACCTTAATATTGACAGTAAAGCTAGAGGACATCCCTCCAAGAATGTATAGATGGAGATTAAACCCCATGTTACTTAAAAGGCAGGATTTTAGAGAATTTATTGAAAAACAAATAAAAATGTATTTTGAAATAAATACGGAATCAGTGGAAGATAAGTTTATACTATGGGACGCAATGAAAGCATTCATTAGAGGGCAAATAATAAGTTATGTAACCAAGATGAAGAAGGACTATAATCAGGAAACAGAGCAGTTGGAAAGGGAAATAGTAAACATAGAAAAAAAATTAGCAATGAAGGAAGATACAACAAAAAGAAGAGAATTGGCGGATAAAAAAATTAAATATGAAACATTACAAACATATAAGGTAGAGAAAAATATAATGAAGACAAAACAGAAATATTATGAACTGCGTGAAAAAACGCACAAAATCCTAGCATGGCAGCTTAAGACAGAACAAGCTAAGAAAATGGTATTGGCATCAAGGAAAAAAGACAAACAAATTACATATAATCCAGAAGAAATTAAGGAAAACTTTATAGAATTCTATGAACAATTATACCGAACTGAAAACGAAGGGAAAGAAGGGAAATTAGATGAATTTCTGACTAAAATTGAACTACCAAAACTACAAATAGAGGAACAAAATAAATTAACAGAACCATTTGGAATAGTAGAAATACAAGAGATAATAAAAAAATTACCAAATAATAAGACACCAGGAGAGGATGGATTCCCAATAGAATTCTACAAAACATTTAAAGACTTATTAATTCCGCCCCTCCTGGATGTAATCAAACAGATTGATGAAACACAAAGCTTACCAGATTCATGTAAAACAGCAATAATTACAATAATACTAAAGCAAGGGAAAGATCCACTCTCACCAGCGTCATATAGACCAATATCTTTATTAAACACAGATTATAAGATAATAGCTAAACTATTAGCAAACAGATTAGCAGAGCATGTACCAAAAATGGTAAATTTAGACCAAACTGTATTTATCAAAAAAAGACGCACAACAGACAATATTTGTAAATTTATTAACTTAATTCATGCAGTAGAAGGAAATAAAGCACCTACAGTAGCAGTTGCTTTAGACGCAGAGAAGGCCTTTGACAGAGTAGAATGAATTATTTGTTCAAAGTATTGCAAAAATTCAGTTTACCGGAGAAGTATATTAATTGGATTAAAGCATTATATAAGGGACCGTTAGCGAAAGTGACAGTAAATGGACATGCATCAAAGCAATTTAACTTAAGCAGGTCAACGCGGCAGGGATGCCCACTATCACCGTTATTGTTTGCGTTAGCTATAGAACCACTAGCAGAATTGATAAAAATAGATAATATAAAAGGAATAAAAATAAAAGACAAGGAATATAAAATCAGACTTTTTGCGGATGATGTTATAGTGTACTTAACAGAACCAGAACTATCAATAAAAGAATTATATAAGAAATTGAAGGAATATGGAGAAGTGTCGGGTTATAAGATAAATGTAAATAAAAGTGAAGCAATGCCTATGAATAATGCGGATTTCTCAAAATTTAAGAAGGAATCTCCATTTAGATGGCAAATGCAGGCAATAAGATACCTAGGTGTACAAATAAACAAAAATCTCGGCCAACTATATAAACTCAATTATTATCCACTAATGAAAAAATTACAGGACGATTTAGAGCATTGGAAAGATTTACCACTAACACTAATAGGAAGGGTAAACTGTATTAAAATGAACATTTTTCCAAGGATGTTATACTTATTTCAGGCATTGCCAATACAACTAACAGAAAAATTCTTCAAGGAGTTGAAGAAAATAATAAGGAAATTTTTATGGAGAGGGGGGGAAACCGAGGATAGCACTAGATAAATTAACAGAATGGTATAAACAAGGAGGCTTACAACTGCCAAACTTTAAAAATTATTATAGAGCCGCACAATTAAGATACCTATCAGATTTTTATCAAACAAGGGAAAAACCAGACTGGACGAGATTAGAATTAGATAAAATAGGGGAAAAGATACCTGAACACATATTATATAAATGGGATGAAAAATTGGTACAACATAGAAGTTCTCCAGTATTACATCATCTCCTCAATATTTGGAAGAAGATTCATGCAGAAAGAAATAAAACAAATTATCAATTACCAAAACTAATATTGACACAAAACAAGTTACTCCCTTTTACTATAGATAACCTTTCCTTTAGAGAATGGGAAAAAAAAGGGATTAAAAGAATAGAAAATTGTTTTTCAGGAAATAGATTCTTATCCTTTGAACAAATGAAAGATAAGTACAATATAACTCAAGATACAGCGCTGGCATATTACCAATTGAGATCCTACTTGAAGGATAAATTAGGAAGCAGTTTGAGTTTGCCAGAGGGAAGTAACCTTGAATATGTGATTACAGATACAATGATAATCAAAAGATTTATAACAAATATGTATATTAAACTGCAAGAAAAGGAGAATGAGGAAACAAATGGTAAAACTAAACAAAAATGGGAACAAGATTTAAATATAAAGATAAAAAAGGAAACATGGGAGAAATTATGTTCTGGAACGATGAGAAATACAATAAATACGAGGCTACGTATGATACAATATAACTGGATACACAGACTGTACATTACACCTCAAAAGTTAAATAAATGGGACCCAACAGTATCTGATAGATGTTTTCGATGTAAAAAAGAAATGGGAACAACAATTCATGCAATCTGGACATGTGAGAAAGTAGAAAAATTTTGGGAAGATCTCAATCAGATATTAAATAAAATAACAGAAAACAATATACCAAAGAATCCAGAGATCTTTCTCCTAAGTAACATAAAAAACAAAGAATTTGGAATTGATTTGGAGGATGCACAAAAAAGATTTGTTAAGATAGCTCTAGCCGTCGCAAAAAAATGTATTATGTCAACCTGGAAATTGGAAGATAATTTGAAAATACAACAATGGTATATAGAAATGAATAAATGTATTCCATTAGAAAAAATAACATATAGTTTAAGAAATAATATTGAAATATTCAAACAAATATGGGAGCCTTACATTAAATACAATAGCGAAAACCTACCGGGGACAATCATTACCTAAGTTGATGGAAGGAGAAGGAAAGAAAAGAATGGACTCAGTAGAATTTCTGGTGTATTTTTGTTGAGTGACAACATTGTCTGACTGGTTTAATGTATCCTAGATTGTATATCTTAAATGGATGGGTGGGGGGGGTGGGTTGGGAGGAGGGAGGGGGGGGAGAAAATGTCACTGTATGTGTGTGAAAAGGAAAAAGTGTGTATCATGACTAATGTGATTTAAGAAAAAAAATGTATTTAAAAAAAAAATTTAAAAAAAGATGAATATTTTTCCTAGAATACAATACCTATTCCAATCATTACCAATTTTTGTAGCAATGTTTTTTTCAAGATTTAAATAAAAATATTAAAATTTATTTGGTGAGATCAAATGCCTAGGATGGCATTGGAAAATTAACATGGAAATATGATCGGGGGGACTATGAATGCCTAATTTTAAAAGTTATTATAAAGCATTTCAACTTATATTCTTGTCTTCCTATTATCAGACTGGTGAAAAGGCAGCATGTGTACAAATTGAAATGAGTAAAATATGAGAAAATAACTCTGAACATATTTTGTATAAATGGCATGAAGACTGTTGAAGGGAAAATAGATACACCAATTTTGAAATATATACTTAAAGTATGGAATGAACCCATGCAGAAAGAGGAATGAAGCCAAAATGTTATTAAAGCAAAATCCTTTAATTCCTTTTACAGTTAATTCATGTTTTGGTATTTGGCATAATTGTGGAATAAAAAGAATAAAGGATTTTTTTTTTTACTTTTGACCAATTGAAAGATAAGTATAATATACCAAATAATACTATTTTTTCTTATTATCAACTTAAATTATATTTAAAAAGAAAGTTAGGATTGAATTTTAGATTACCTGAACAAAGTCAATTTGAATATTTAATAACTGATACATTTATTAAAAGATTTATTGCTAATATGTATATAAAATTGCAAGAGACGATCCAGAAAAAATATCTATTTAAATCTAAATTGAGATGGGAAAGAGATTTAAATATACAAATCCAAGAAGTATGGCCAAAACTGTTATGAAAGTGAAACTAACACAATTAATGTCAGATCTCAAATGGTACAATTTAATTTTTTACACCAATTAAAATATTCCACATAAATTACATGGACTTAATTCAAATTGCTCTGATCAATGTTTTAAATTTAATAAAGAGGTAGGAACCTTTTAACGGGCAATATGGCAATGTGAAAAGTAGAAAAACTTTGGGAAGATTTTAGTATTTTACTGGGATAAATTATGAAGATACAAGTTCTGGAAGAACCCAAAATATTTCTGTTAGGTGATATTCATAACTTGAAGTTAGATATTTATCAGAGGAAGTTTTTAAGTATAGCAGTAGCAAAGAAATGTATAGCGGTAACGTGGAAATTAAACAATAATGTGGGGTTGAATAGATGGCAAATGGAATTACAAATTGTATACAGTTAGAGAAAATAATGTATAATTTACGGAATCAACCAGAAAAATTTTACAAGATTTGGAAACCATATATGGATTTAATTGGTAAGAGTTCATCTACAGCGTCCGCTCCTCCCACTCTAACTCACCCTAATTAATTTAGAGGTTTAAGATTGTATATGTAAATTTGAAATTTAATTAATCAATGAATGATATGTGATAATTGCAGGTAGGCTTTTCTCTTCCTACGTTTTGGGGAGGGTTGGAGGGAGAAAATATAAAATTATGTATTCTTTTTGTTTTATCATTCTATATGATTATGGATAACTGTTGTATTTGTCATTGGTGCAAATGAAAAATAAAATTTTCAATTAAAAAAGAAAAATAATTTCGAAACAGTGTAATCAGTATGTTCTAGAACAGCCATTCTCAACCTTTTTGGCTATGGCCCTCTTAAATGACTCAGTTTATAGGCCCTCTTCTCTGTGAAGCAGTCAAGTTTGGTTTCTTTCTCTCCTACCGAATACATTTTTTAATAAAAAAAATCACATTACATGAGATGAAAAGAAAACAGGGCTTTTACTTAAATATACTGGGGCCCTGGGGGACATGAGGGTCCATTGAGAATGGCTGTTGTAGAGCACTTCAGATTGAATCACAGTATCGTTTGGCAAGATTCAGTCATTGATTTCAGTCTTAATATTGTAAGAGAATTAAAAGGAGAAAGGCATAAAAGTGTTTGAACCATGATAATGGAGTTTGCATGAGCAATCGAAATATAGATGATTAGCACTACATAACTGGAATTCCTAAAATTCTGTGGTTTCTGTTGGGAAAAGTTTTGGGCATTAGCATGTCACATATGGGGTTCAATGCAGAAGCAGCCTCTTCGGCCCACCACATTCATGCTGACCATCTTGCCCCAACTGCATTTGCTGGCATTGGATTTGAATTCTATGCTTTATTTGACTGTTCTTTAAATGCAGCTGTTGTTTCTGAAACCACCACCTTCATGTTTTCTGCCATTAATCAGTGGGGTGGCCAGCTGAAAATATGAATAATCAACTAGAGTAAAACACAAAAGTTAGCAGACACTGTGATTGTAGTAAAAAGACAGAAATGCTGGAAGAACTCAGCAGGTCTCGCAGCGTCGATAGATGTTCCAGCATTTCTTTGTCTAATGTATTCTCAAATTGGATAACCTCAGGAGAGAAAGGGTGGAAGGAAATGCTGGAATGAGTAAAATGTAGGGTGGGAAGCTCAGAAGGTGCCAGGGTCCAAGATATCTCAGATTGAGTTCACAGCATTCTCAGGAGGGAAGGTGAGCAGTCAGATGTCGTGATCCATGTAAGGACCAATGACATGGGTTGGAAAGATGAGGAGCTCCTGCAAGGAAAGTTCAACGAGTTAGGTGCTAGGTTGAAGGGTTGTGATCAGGGCAGCTTAACATGTGGCTAAAGACGTGGTGCAAGAGGAAGGGCTTTAGCTTTCTGGATCATTGGGCTCTCTTGCAGGGAAGTTGGGACCTGTCCCAATGGGACAGTTTGCATCTGAACTGGAGGGGGACTAATATCCTTGAAGATTTGCTAGTGCTGCTCTGGTGGGTTTAAACTAGATTTGCAGGAGATGAGAATCAGGGTGCCAGAGCAGGTAAAGGGGTGGAGGAGGGAAAAGATTATGTGAAAATTGCATGCACTGTTAGAAGTCAACGGATTTTACATTTTGGAAATTTTCTAAAGTGCATCTATTTCAATGCAAGGAAAGGTATAATGAGCTAAGAGTGTGAATTGGCATGTAGAATTATGCTATGACCATTAGTGAAACTTGGTTGAAGGAGGAGGCGACTGGAGCTCAATGTTCTGGGCTTCTGTTGCTTTAGATGTGATTGAAAGGGGGAGGAGTGGCATTGCTTGTCGGAAAATAACACAGCTGTGCTCAGACAGGATAGATCAGAGGGCTTGTCTACTGAGGCTAAATGGGTGTAGCTGAGGAACAGGGAAGGTATGACCACTCTCATGGGGTTGTATTATAGACCTCCCAATAGTCAACAAGAATTGGAAGAGCAAATCTCAGATCTGTAGAGAGATAACAGCTAAGCTATAGTGCAATACTGGATCTCCTATTAGGGGTCAGAAAAATGTTTAGGAGAACATTTTGGGCCCAATGATCATAATGCCATTATTTTCAAATTAATTATGAAGAAGAATATGTCTGGCCTCAAGTTGAGATTCTAAATTGGAGAAAGGCTAATTTTGAGGAAATGAGAAAGGACCTAGAAATCGTGGATTGGGATAAGTTGTTTTCGGGCAAGGATGTGTGATATAGGTGGAGGACCTTCAAAGGTGAAATTTTGAGAGTAGAGTTTGTATGTTCCAGTAAGGATGAAAGGGAAGGTTAGCAAACATAAGCTGCTTTCAGGTGGAATTGCCTGGAGAATGCAGCTGCGGCTGTCTGCAAAGGGATGTTCAGTTGGGAGCGCTGAAGGCAGTGTTCTGCCACCTGAAAGGACTGAAGCAGGGAATGGTGCTGCGGAGCAAATGCCGGCTCCTGAGTCAGGGCAGGGGCAGCTGCCTGACAGCCCCCTCCTCGCTGAGTTGATAGCAGGGGAGGGTAAGCCACATTTGTGGAAGAAGGCAGAAATTTCAGAAGATCTGGACTGGAAGACCATCTTGCGAACAGATGCAGCAGAGACGAAGAAATTGAGAGAAGTGGATGGAGAGAAGGGTGTGAGGAAGTGTAGTACAGATAGTTGTGGGAGTTGGAGGGTTTGTAGTCTGTCAGTAAACAGCTTGCCTCTCAAGATGGAGACAGAAGAATCCAGGAAGGGAAGAGTGTTATTGGATATGGACGAGGTGAGTTTGCAATCAGGGTGGAAGTTGGCCGCAAAGTGGATGAAGTTGACAAGTTCATTGGGGGTGCATGAGGCAGCCACTATGTAGTCATCAATATACTGGTGGAAGAGTTGAGGGGTCTTGTCTGTATAGGTTTGCAGCATGGATTGCTCCATAAAGCCCACAAACAGGCAGGCGTAGCTGGGACCCATACAGGTACCCATGGCTACTCCTTTGATTTGGAGGAAGTGAGACAAGTTAAAGGAGAAGTTATTTAGAGTGAGGATAAGCTCTGTCAGGCAGAGGAGGATGGTGGTGAAAGGTGGCTGGTCATATCTTTGGTCCAAGAAGAAGTGAAGTGCTTTCAGACCTGTGTGTTGGGGGGGGGGTGGGGGTGGGGGGGTGGAGAGATAAAGTTAAAAAGGGATTGGATATCCATCGTGAAGATGAGGTGGTCTGGTTTGTGGAACCTGAAGTCATTGAGGAGACGGAGGGCATGTGAGGTGTTCACGGATGTTGACTGGGAGGAATTGGACCAGGGAGAAAAGATAAGAGTCAAGGTAAGTTGAAACTTGTTTGGTCAAGCAGGAGCAGGCAGAGACAATGGGTCTCCCCAGATGATCGAATTTGTGTATCTTGGGTAGAAGGTAGAAATGGGCAGTGCAGGGATGGGAGAGAATGAGGTTTGTGGCTGTGGAAGGGAGGTGACCAGAGGTCATGAGGTTAGAAATGGTGTTAGAGACTGTGGCTTGATATGTAATATTGGGGTCCCATGGGAGGGGACAATAGGAGGAAGTGTTTGAGAGCTGATGACTGGCTTCGGCAAGGTAGAGGTCAGTGTGCCAGATCATAACTGCACCACCCTTGTTTGCGGGTTTAATGGCGAGGTTGGATTGTTGCAGAGATGGTCTCAAATGGATAGTACAAGCAGTTCCTTTAGTCATTCAGCATTCTCACTGGCCGTGGGAAGAAGCTATTCCTCAGCCTGGTGGTGCTGGCTCTGATACTCCTGTATCTCTGAGGAGGTGAGATTGGAGTACAAGGTGGGGGAGAGGGGGTGGTGGTAAAGTTGAAACAATTAATATCTCGGGAGCAGTTGGAAATAAAAAGGTCCAGAGTGGGCAGCTGGCCAGGGTGAGGTGTCCAGGAAGATGAAGAAGTGGGAGAAAGGGTCTTGGGTGAAGAGGTAGAAAGTCATGGCCATGAAATTGAAGTGGAAGCAGATGGAAGAAGAGATCAATATCACGGAGTACATGAAGCTCACTGAGATATGGGTGGAGGGGGATGAAGGTGAGGCCTCTACTGTGGACCGAGCACTCTGTCTCAGAAAGGGGAAAGTCAGAGGGGATAGTAAAAACAAGCAGAGATTAGATGTTGGGGGGATAGGGGGGAGGAGGAGGGTTGGGGAGGTTCAAGCAAGGAGAAGGGAGAGGGGTTGGTGGGGGGCAATGGGAGGGTGGGGGAGCCCAGAGGAGGGGAGAAGATAGTGGGAGGGGTTTGCAGAGAGAGCGGGGGGGGGAGAAGAGATGAGGTCTGAGGGTTGTGGAGAGGAGGGAATAGAGAGGAGGAGATGGGGGTGTAGTAGGGAGAGGTGAGGGAGGATAGGGAAGGTGAGGGGGATAAGTAAATGGGATCCAGCTGTGAGATCAGGACTCCAGTAGCAGTCTGTGTTGGGAGCCACGTGGTGTGAGTCAACGAGGGAGACTCCAACATCTGCAGGTAACAGTTGTGTTGGGAGTTGGCAGTTGAGGCTTCAGCATCTGGTGAGTGGGCGGGGTTGTCAGGGCCTAGGTTGGAGTGGCTGGCAATGGTATTACGAGTACCGTCATGTCAACGGTTGGGGCCCAGGTGGGAGTGGCCGGTGATAGCATTAGGAGTACCGTCAAGTCTGCGGCTGAGGCTCAGGTGGGAGTGGGTGACCGTGGCGTCAGGAGAAAAAAATAAAAGCATCGTGTTGGCCGTCGTGGCTGGCGAATACGCCTGAGATTGTCTGATATTGGAAGCTAAGCAGGGTCTGGACTGGTCAGTACTTTGAGGGGAGACTGCCTAGGAACAACAGGTTCTGAAGGTTTTTCTGAGGGACGCTGGACAAAGGCGATGCTCTGTCTGCCTTACAGTAGACGAAAGTTAAAGAATTTCAGGTATATTACATTCTAAATGTAGTACTTCTTGACAATAATGGAACATTTACCTTTTGGCATATTGGCCTTCATAAATCAAAGTATAGGAGTTGGAATATTATGGTACAAGACATTGGTGAGGCCAAATTTGGAGTACTGTGTGCAGTTTTGGTCACCTAAGTACAGGAAAGATATCGATAAAATAAGAAAGAGTGCCGAGATTTACCAGAATGTTGCCTGGACTTCAGGAAAGGAGCATCGAAGAATGAGGGGAGATTTGATAGAGGTATTTAAAATTATGAGGGGAATAGACAGAGTGAATGTAGATTGGCTTTTTTCACTGAGGGTAGGTGTGATACAAACCAGAAGATGTGGGTTAAGAGTGAAAGGGGAAAAGTTTCAGGGGAACTTCTTCATGGAGAGTGGTGGGAGTGGAACAGGCTTCCAGCTGAAGTGGTGAATGCACGATCAATTTTAACGTTTAAAAAGAATTTGGACAGGTACATGGGTGAGAGTGGTATGGAGGACTATGGACTAGGTGCAGGTCAATGGGTCTAGGCAAAAAAAATGGTTTGGCACAAACTAGAAGGGCCAAAGGGGCCTGTTTCTGTGCTTTTATCACAGGCCACATTTCATATATGTTTAGGTGTCATGAATTGCTTTTCTTGAGATATGGGACACATTGGCAAAGCTGGTTTTTAATAACCTTCCTGAATTGTCCTCCAGAAGGTGGAGAGAGCAGCTGTATTGAATTGCTGGAATCCTGGAAACGGAGCTGCCAGACTTGTAGGTCAGGGAGATTACAGCACTTGCTGCTGGAGGATGATGTGAAAGGACCTTACAAGCATCTGTCCTACATTTAAAGATGAAATTAAATGCAATGCGCTTCTGTTTGTGAAGAATAATCATTGGAGACAAAAAAGTAAAGCTTTTGTGTAAATTTTGCTCCTATGTTCCGATTTATAGGATCCTTACTACAGGTTCAATGATGAAGCCTATCGATGGATTGTTTTGGACAACTGGACCTACAGTCGGACTTTCACACTTCCCCCTGACATGAGGTCAGTGGTGGTGGGAGGTGAAAAGATTCATAGATTTTTTTCTCATGTTTAAAAGTTTAAAATATTGAGATATTGGAAAACTGAAATAAAACCCAGAAATACTGAGCTGATTTGGGGAACATCTCTTTTTCAGAGGAAGAGGTAAAAAGCACTTGTGCAAAATTGTAGGGGTGGGGGTGGTGGGGTTTGGTGGGGGGGGGGTGAGGTGGAGAAACTAGTGAATGTCTAGCCCTGGGTGGAGTCCAAGGTGTCCAGGTGACAGTGTAACGGTGCTATCAGCCCAAGAGCAGTTTAAATAGATTAAAAACATGCTGAAACTGAGATCAAAACATTCCAAGAACTCATAAATGAATGAGAATGATTGAAATGTTCAGAATATCAGGCAGTCATAAGATTTAGAAGCAGAATTAGACCATTCAGCCCATTAAATTTGTTCTGCCATTCAAATCATGGCAATTTATTTTTCATCAATCCCATTCTCCTGCCTTCTCTGCATGTTGTCTGTGGACAGAGAAAAACTGACATAATGAATAACCTCCTTGTCTAGAATTCAATGTTGAGTTCCAAGGGGTGCAAGGTGTTCAGGCAAAGATGAGGCACTGTTCCCCAAGGTTACAAGAGTTTTATTGCAGGAGCCCAAGGGCAAGTGGGTCAGAGTCAGATGAAGAGTTAAAGTTATAGGCGGACTAAATAGAGGAGTTCAGCTGAAGTGGCTGCCAGCACACCTCACAGCCCTCAGAACTCAACACTGAAGTCTGGCCAGTTCTCGTGCAAGGTCAGCCACTCTTCAGTTGGTTTCTCCAATGCCAAAGCAAAATTTGTAAAGTGCATCCAGGAAGGTTTATTGACCAATTTGTAGATAATCCAGAGAAGTGGTTGTACTAGATTCAAGATTTTTTTAAATTGTCATGTAGTAAAACTGAAAATATGATAATACATGAAATTTCCTTTAGAATACCATAAGGCAGTCAAAGATTCACTCTCAGCAGAAATTGCCCAGCGCTCCTTACAGTTGGAGAAAGAGAAGCAAAAGAGTCACTGAATGTCCTTGGCTTCACTTCCAGTGCTCCTACAGCCTCCACAACCACACAAACCTGAGTCCAAACCATCAGCAACCTGAGCTACAGTTGCAAACCTCTGACATGATCAGGAAGCCTCCAGCACCCTCGGCACCCTCTCACATCTCGGTTATGATACCTGGGTCCCCTTCAGCCAGTCTCTAGCAATCCACAGCCTGGTGTGAGTCCTTTGACTGCGGCTTATATGGGTTCCTCATCTCGAGTCACCTTTGTGTTCTCACTGATTCACCACCACCACCACCACCGTGGTCACCATCCTGTGGGCCATTTCTTCTGCTTCTTCTCAAATGGGGGTGTTCTCCCTGTTTTCTGGTACCCTGCTCCATCCATCCACTTCTCCAGAGTCTGCAGCCCCTCTTGGTTGCTGCCAATCATCTTAGGTCCAATCCCCACAGTTGCGGGTTTTTAAACCACCGCCGGCTCCTTTAACAGGCCATTTAAAGCCTGTACAGAGTCAATGGAAATTGGACTGGTTGGTTCTCTATGCAGGTCCTCACCAGCGGTAGCACTGCCTTTACAGTGGGTCCAGCATCGCTGCCATTTATTTTATAGATCTTCTATTGGGAAATGAGTCTGTTCAGATAATTGAAATTTCAGGAGGAAAGCATTGTGAGAACAGTAATCTTAATTCTAAATTCTCAGATCTTGATAAAGATAAGACTAGACCTTGCAGGGAGAGGGGGCGGGGTGGGGGGGTGGAGAGAAAGGGAGGAGGAGGGTGACTAAATTGGAAGAAAGCTAATTGTGACAGTATTAGGCAGGAGCTGGGGAAAGTGGCTTATCATAATTCAGGGGCCATCATGTTCTTGTGAGGAAGGGAGAAGAGGATGGCAAGGATCAGGGATGTCCTCGGTACAAAACATGCAGACATACAACCAGACATAACACACATACAGACAAATATTACATATGCAGGACAAATATTTTATCTATCTAAATAAATATTGTTTTGTACACGAGAGTCTCGGATGGTTAGTGTGAGTAGTTTCTTTGGTCGTTCAGCCTGTGCCTGTGGGAGGAACCTGTTCCTCAGCCTAGTGGTGCTGGCTCTAATATTCCTGTATCTCTTTCCTGACGGGAGCAGCTGAAAGATACTGTGTGCAGATGGAAGAGGTCCTCAATGATTTTGTGCGCTTTCTTCAACCATCCCGGTAGATCATGTCGATGGGGGGGGGGGGGGGGGGGAGGGAGGGAGATTCCAGTGATTCTCTCTGTTACTCTTATGGTCCTGTGGCTTGACCTCCAATCCATTTCTCTGCACCAACCATACCACACTATATTTCAGCCAACCAGGACGCTCTGATAGAGCTCCTATAGAAGGTTGACTTAATGGTGGTTGGTAGCCTTGCCCACGTCAGTCTTCTCGGGAAGTGCAGTCTCTGTTGCACCTTCCTGTCAAGTGAGTAGAAGATGAGTGCCCAGGATAAGTTAAGGGAAGTCCAAGGAACTTGGTGCTCTCCACTCTCTTCTACAGAGTTGTTGATGTGTAGAGGAAGGTGGTTGTTCCTGTCCTCCTGAAGTCCACAAACAACTCCTTTGTCTTGTCCATGTTGAGACTCAGGTTGTTACTCTCGAACCATTTCAAGAGATTTTCCACTTCTTCTCTGTAATGCAACTCATTATTGTGGCTGATGAGAGGCCATACGACACTGTTGAAGCTAGATCTGACGATGCAGTCGTGAGTCAGTAATGTGAACAGGAATGGGCTGAGCACACAGTCCTGAGGTGTACCAGTACTTAGTGTGTCAGTGCTCAATATTGTACTGCTGACCTGGACAGACTGTGGTCTTTCCATTAGGAAGTCCAGGATCCATTGATAGAGAGGGGTGTTGAGTCCCAATGAGGACAATTTCTCCACCATTATATTAAACACCTATCTGAAGTTAACGAACAGCAGCCTAGTGTATGACGCATCGTTCTCCAGGTGGACCAGGACTGAGTGAAGCAACAAGGTTATAGCATTGTATGTGTAACAATTTCTTTAGGCAAATTGAAATAGAGCCATCACGAGATGCTCGAAGCATTTCATAATTGTGAAGGTTAGTGCCACAGGCCAGTAGTTATTGAGGCCTGTTATTGTAACCCTCTTGGCTGTCTTGTGGGAACAGTGGGCTGCTGCAGTGAATATTGAAGATGTACATGAAGACCTCCATCAGTTGGTCTGTGCAGTCCTTCAGTACCCCACCAGATATGTTGTCTGGTTCCGCCGTCTTGTGAGGGTTGACCCTGGATAGGGTTTTCCTCATTGTGGCTGTGCAGGGGACCAATTCATCAGGGGGCTTTTTGGCAGCACGTTCTTCTCATTAAACCATGCATAGAAGGTGTTCAGTTTGTCTGGAAGGGGGGGGCGTCCTTGTCCTTAATTTGCAAGGTGACTTATGATCCTTAATAGTCTTAATCCCATGCCACATGTGTCTTGTGTCTCTGGTGTTGTGCAAATGTCTGAGGATTTTTTGTGTGTACCCATGTTTTGCCTTCTGAATTGCAGGAATGAGTTCAGCCCTGGCTGATCTTAGTTCCTTCCTATACCTTATCCTGAAGACAGCATCATGAGCTCTGTATCCAACAATTTTTTTTCTGCAAAGCCCTGGTTGTGAAGCATTTGATCTCTGTGATATCATCAATGCAGTTGCTGATGTAGCTAGTCATTGAGCTTGTGTACTCCTCTGTTTACATGACTGTTGTAGATACTGCCTCCCTGAAACAGCTCCAGTCCATGGTCTCAAAGCAGTCTTGCAGTGCTAACTTGGCCTCCCCACCCTATCCATTTCCTGATCTCCATGCGAATTAATCTAGTTTGCTTTGCCAGCAGTCTATATGCTGGGGTTAGCAGGTCAGATATGTGATCCGAGTAACCAAGATGGAGACAAGGTACAGCCTTGTATGCACCAGTGACGCTGGTGTTCTCTCCTCTGGTGGTGAAGTTCACCTGCTGTTGAAACTGTGGTCAGACAGTTTTCAGATTGGCATGATTGAAGTCACCAGCAACAATTATGGCACCATCAGGGTGGGAAGTCTGGGCTTCACAAATGGCACCATAAAAAAAACCAGGCAGATTATTTTCTAAATGGAGGCTTTATAAGGCACTAGTGAGACCTCATTTAGAGTATTGTGAGCAGTTTTGGGCTCCTCGTTTAAGAAAGGATGTGTTAACATTGGAAAGGGTTCAGAGGTGGTTGACAAGGATGATTCCAAGAATAAAAGAATCATCATATGAGGACCGTTTGATAGCTCTTGGCCTGTATACATTGGAATTTAAGAGAATGAGGGGGGAGCTCATTGAAACATTTTTAATGTTATTAGGCACGAACAGAGTAGATGTTGAAAGGTTGTTTCCCATGGTGGGAGAGTGTATGACAAGAGGGCAAAAATTTTAAGATTGAAGGGTGTATGCTTAGAACAGAGCTGCGGAGAAATCTCTTCAGCCTGAGGGTGGTAAATCTGGAATTTGTTGAAACAGGCAGTTGTGAAGGCCTGGTCATTGGGTGTATTTAAGGCAGAGATTGATAAGCTCTTGATTAGCTGAAACATCAAAGAATATAAAAATGAAGGCCAGGCAGAGGGGCTGAGAGGGAAAATGGATCACCTCATTATTAAATGGTGGGGCAGACTTGATGGGTTAAGCAGCCGATTTCTGCTCCTGTGTCTTATGGTCTTTGTTTTAACAGGACATTGAAGAGAGTAAATTTAGTCTGTGATGGGCT
The DNA here is from genome assembly GCF_036971445.1 of Narcine bancroftii. NCBI lineage: Eukaryota > Metazoa > Chordata > Chondrichthyes > Torpediniformes > Narcinidae > Narcine > Narcine bancroftii. Next base: position 185,742,978 of record NC_091471.1, on the reverse strand, counting down.
GGACACTGTTGCCACAATCCTTATCAATAATGTCACGCTTGGAACATCCAATAACATGTTTCGCAGATATGTGAGTGAAACCATACAAAGCTCATTTAGCTGTTAACATTTTAATCATTGTATTAATTGGTCATTTGGACAGATACCTTGCTACAAATAATATCAGTTTGACATGAGCAGTCTTTGTCCCAATTTCCACTTCACCCAATCTGTCAACAAGAAACATCCTCCACAGTTTCTTCCTGAACCAAAATTTATTTAGTATCAATAATTTGAAGAGAATATTGTATATAGTATCGTCAAAAGTACTTAAAACACTTTGACTGGATTGTTTATAAAAATTAGACCTGAACATTCATGCATTTTAACATCATTGCTTTTGGTTTATTCATCATTTTAGACTTTTGATTGTACGAATGTGATAAAGGAGAGAAACTACATTGAGGTTCGCTTTTTGTCAGCAGTTTCATATGCAGCGCAGCAGAGTGCTCGACACAGCAAGTACTCGGTGCCCCCTGACTGCCCTCCACCTCAGCAAAAAGGAGAATGTCACGTCAACTTCATCAGAAAGGTGATCCCAAGCTCTGAGAACCAGCAACATTTGTGTTTAGTTTTAGATTCCAGCTTCTGGTGTTTTATGCAGAAAAAAGTATCCTCTGTCCACATTTGTGCAACTAGATCTTTTTTCTTCACTTCCTGTTTGAATTCTTTCTTCAACTCAAAGCTTTAAATGGGCATTTTCAGATTTAAAAAGCCTCACATGCAAATTAGATGCTGTAGAAAGGTCAAGTTAAATTATGAAAGTGTACAGGTTTAATGTGCTCATCTGGGTCCAAGTTCAGGAAAACCTTCATTTTAAAATCCTCCTACATTCACATTTATTGTTACATGTACAAAGATGTCTTGGCAGCACATCAATAGACAGCTCATATCTGGTACAAAAAGTAAGGCACAGTGCAAAAGTGCTCAGTTCTAGAGACAGATCAGTTGGTGTGTTAGCAAAGGCAACATAATTTCAGTACAGAATTTGGGGGTTCATTCAATGGACTGATAACACCGGGAAAGGACTCTGGTTGTGTGATCTCCAGCTCTTTGGCCTTGCTGAGATTGAGAGAGAGGTTGTCTTGGGACCAAGCTTTCAGTCCCTCTATGTTCTATATTCTGTTTTACTGTTGTTAGGAATCCATGATTGTTTTAGATGGTTGGAGCTGTGTTTGGCCACACAGTTGTGGATGTACATGGAGTACATTTCCTTGGAGTTCACTTAACTAGTGACCTATCGAGGCCACTCAACATCTCCATTTGACAGGAAGGCGCAACAGCGACTGCATTTCCTGAGAAGACTGAAAGCTACTGGTTGCCATTATGCCAATCTTCTACAGGAGCTCTATTGAGAGTGCCCTGGCTGGCTGCATCATCGTGTGGTACGGTTGGTGTAGAGAAATAGATTGGAGGTCAATCCATAGGACCATAAGAGGGGCAGAGAGGATCCCTGGAGTTTCCCTCTCCTTCTATAGATGTGATCTTCCAGGATCATTTTCTGAAGAGTGTGCACAAAATAATTGAGGACCGCTTCCACCCTGCACACATCTTTCAGCTGCTCCTGTCAGGTAAGAGGAACAGCACCACCAGGCTGAGGAACACCATCTTCCCACAGACAGTGAGAATGGTGAATGGCCAAAGGAACTGCTCCCACCAAACATCCAAGACTCTTATTTTACAAAACAGTATCTATTTATTTATCTTTGTAAATATAATACTTGTCCTGCACATGTATTAATTGTCTGGTTGTGTGCCTGCATGTTTTTGCACTGAGGAACGGAGAACACTCTTTTGTCAGGCTGCACTTGTATAATCAGATGGCAATAAACTTGACAGGATAACATTGAGTGTACAGCCTTGTCGTTGTATGGTACAGATGCTCCTCAGTTTATGATGGGGTTATGTCCCAGCAAACCCATTGTAAGTTGAAAAGAATTGTGTCGAGAAATAATACCGCACCTACCATTTTTTATAATTAAATTTTGAAAACCTTTATTCCACACTTAACAAATCATTAACGTACACAGCTGAAAGCACATTGGGCATGAAAAATGTTTGAAGGATTGAACTAAAATCAATTGCTGGATGGTGAGGGTGCTAAAGTGACAGGGTTATCAATTTCACTTTTCTGATGATGCTCGAAAACAGATCATCGACACTTGTTGAAGGCACTGGGAGCATGGTTGAGTCAACATCCAAAGAGAGTACAGTGTATGATGCTCTCGCATGATGCTACCATTGCCCAGCATTGCAAGAGAGTAACGTACTGCATATCGCAAACGCAGGAACAGATTGTGGAATTCAAAATTGAAAGTATAGATTCGAACCATCATAACTTTGAAAATTGTAAATCGGACCATCATAAGTAGGGGAGCGCCTGTATTGAGTAGTGGTTATGAATACTGATTGCAGCCTGTGGGATAGAAAGTCATGGATCCAATTGCAGAGATGGATGCTGAGATCAAGATCATGTAGCTTAGCGATGTTTTTCAATACTATTGTTTTCAATATAATTTAGCTGAAAAGTAAAACTGAGATTGTAGGAAATTAATTAGAAATTGCAAGAAAACTGCCAGGAAGGATTTAACAAATCAACAAAGCTTCAGAGTGAACTCAAAAAGAAAGATTGAGAACTACAGAAATAACTGGTTCCAGAGATGACTAGTTCCAATGATTATAGAACATAGAATATGATAGCATAGTACAGGCTCTTCTGCCCATGATGTTGTGCTGTCCTATGCAAACCTACTCCATAACAATCTAACTCTACCCTACCTCATCCATAACCCTCAATGTTTCTTACATCCATGTGCATATCTCAGAGCCTTTTGAATGTCCCTATTATTACCATCCAACACCACCACCCCCAACAATGTACCCTCCACTCTCAGAGTAAAATGCGTACCTCTTACATCTCCCCTGAACTTTTCTACTCTCACCTGAAACTGATATCATGTGGTATTTGCTATTATGCTCCAGCCTATCTATGCCCCTCATAATCTTAAACACCTCTATTGTCACCTCTTGTCCTTCATTGCCAAAGAGAAAAGGCCTAGCTTTGTCAAGCTTACTTCATATGACATGTTCTCCAATCCAGGCAACTTCTTGGTAAATCTCCTCTGCACCCTCTCCAAAATATCTACATCCTTCCTGTAATGAGGCAATCAGCACTGAATGCAATATTCCAAATGTATAACCAGATGTATACATTGTTCTTAATACAGAACTACACTCAATGATTTCCAAAAGGAACTTAAATGAATCTTAAGGTGGATAAAATACAATGATTCCACAGGGTCCCAAATACTTTCTAATGAAAAACCACAGAGTTGAAAAGAAAGTCTGAAATTCGACTGGTTACAGAGATGAAAAGGAGGGAATCCCATTGATGTTTACCAAATTCTGACTTGCTGCAAACAGGAAGGATGTTTCCTGTAACTGAGGAGTCTTGAACCAGGTGTCATGGTCTCAGGATGTGACAGAGCTATTTAGAACTACAAAAGGGAGACATTTCTTCCCTCAGAAGAAAGGGAATCTTTGAAATGTTCAATCCTGGAGGGCTTTGTAGGTTTAGTTAAGTTCATGAAGGGCTAAGATGGATATACTGTGGGTGTTAAAGGAACCAAAGGATGTAGGAATAGTGGTGGAGAACAGCACAGTCTTGTTGAATGGCAGAATAGATGAGGGCTGAATTGATAAAAGCTAGAGGACAGGGTATTATGAAATGATCTTGTTGTACGAGGTCCTTTGGGTAGGAGCGATCACAATATGATTGAATTCTCACTCGACATGGAGAGTGATGAAATTAAAACCGAGACTAAGGTCCTGAATTTAAATAAAGGGAATTATGATGGTATGAGATGGGAGTTGAGTAAGATTGATTGGGTGGTATTTATGGGGGAGTTGACTGTGGATAGACAATGGAAAGCATTCACAGATCTAATGGAGAAATTGCAAAAATCGTTTATACCGGTTTGGCATTAAAAATAAACCAAATAAGGTGATTCAACCGTGGATAACAAGGGAAATTAGAGACAGCATTAGGTCCAAAGAGAGAGCATATTAATTGGCCAAAAAAAGTACCACAACCGAAGACTGGGAGCAGTTCAAGATGCACCAAAGGAGGACGAAGGGATTAATCAAGAGAGCAAAAATAAATTACGAAAGTAAGCTTGCGGCAAATATAAAAACCGACTGCAAAAGCTTTTATAAATATGTCAAGAGGAAAAGATTGGTGACATCCAGAGTAGGTTCTTTGCAGTCGGAATCAGGGGAATATATAATGGGGAATAAGGAAATGGCAGACCAATTAAATTCTTACTTTAGTTCTGTTTTTACAAGAGAGGATACAAATAACCTCCCAAGGATGTTGGGAAACATAGAGACTAATGCAAGGGAGGAACTGAAAGAAATCAGTATCTCTAAGGACATGGTCTTGGGGAAATTGATGGGATTGAAGGCAGATAAATCCCAAGGGCCTGATAATCTACATCCTAGGGTACTTAAGGAAGTAGCCATTCAGATAGCAGATGCTTTAAGAATTATTTTCCAGAACTCGATAGACTCAGGATCAGTACCCATGGATTGGAGGGTAGCTAATGTTACCCCACTATTTAAAAAGGGGGGTAGAGAAAAAGCGGGGAATTATAGGCCGGTGAGCCTTACATCAGTAGTGGGCAAAATGATGGAATCCATTATTAAGGATGTAATAGCGGAGCATATGACTAGCAGAGAAGGGATCGGATGGAGTCAACATGGATTTACAAAAGGTAAATCGTGCTTGACAAATCTATTGGAATTCTTTGAGATGGTGACAGGTAAAATAGATGGGGGAGAGCCAGTGGATGTGGTGTACCTGGAGTTCCAAAAGGCCTTTGATAAGGTCCCGCATAAACGACTGGCTTCCAAAATCAAGGCTCATGGGATTGGGGGAAAAGTATTGATGTGGATTGAGAACTGGCTGGCAGGTAGAAGACAGAGAGTTGGGATAAATGGCTGGCAGTGACCAGTGGGGTGCCACAGGGATCTGTACTGGGACCCCAGCTGTTCACAATTTACATTAATGATCTGGATGAGGGGATTGGATGTAATATCTCCAAATTTGCAGATGACACTAAGCTAGGAGGGGTTGTGTGCACGGAAGAGGGGGTCAGGAAGCTCCAGTGTGATTTGGATACATGGCAAATGCACTACAATGTGGATAAATGTGAGGTTATCCACTTTGGTAATACAAACCGGAGGGCAGATTACTATTTGAATGGCAATAGATTAAGAGATGGGCAAGCGCAGAGAGACCTAGGGGTACTTGTACACCATTCTCTGAAGGTGAGCATGCAGGTACAGCTGGCGGTTAAAAAGGCAAATGGTATGTTGGCCTTCATATCAAGAGGGTTTGAGTATAGGAACAAGGATACCTTACTGCAGCTGTACAGGACCTTGGTGAGACCCCACCTGGAGTATTGTGTGCAGTTTTGGTCACCTTATCTAAGGAAGGATGTTCTTGCAATGGAGGGATTGCAGAGGCGATTCACCAGGCTGATACCTGGAATGGCAGGAATGACTTATGAGGAAAGATTGTGCAATTTGGGATTGTACTCGCTGGAGTTTAGAAGATTGAGAGGGGATTTCATAGAGACATATAAAATTCTGGCAGGACTGGACAGAATGGATGCAGATGGGATGTTTCCAAGGATGGGAAAATCCAGAACCCGGGGCCATGGTTTGAGGATAATAGGCAAACCATTTAGGACCGAGATGAGGAGGAATTTCTTTACCCAGAGGGTGGTGAATCTGTGGAATTCATTGCCACAGAGGGCAGTAGAGGCAGGTTCATTAAATATATTTAAGAGGGAATTAGATCTATTTCTTCAGTATAAGGGTATTAAAGGTTACTGAGAGAAGGCGGGGACGGGGTACTGAACTTTAAGATCAGCCATGATCTCGTTGAATGGCGGAGCAGGCTCGAAGGGTCGAATGACCTACTCCTGCTCCTACCTTCTATGTTTCTATTAAGGATGAAAAGGAAAAAGTTAAAGGAAACGGGAATTTCATGCAGAGAGTGGTGGGAGTGTGGAACGAGATGCCAGTTGTATCAGTACATGCAGGCTCAATTTTAACATTTAAGAAAAATTTGGACAGGTAGCTGGATGGGAGGGGTCTGGGTGCAGGTCAGTGGGACTTGGCAAATAATAATTTGGCACAAACTAAGGGCCGAAAGGCCTTTTCTATGATTCTTCTTATCTTAAAAACACTTCCTTGTCACATTGGTTGGTTTTCCCATCTGCCATTTCATTTTTTTTGCTGGGGCTTGGCAAAATGAAAGAGTTAGAATGAGCTGGCATTTACATAGGTCAGCACAACATGGGATGACAAGGCTGTACTGTAATATTCTCTATTCTGTGAATTTCTACAGCAAGATTTCCCTTCTGTTAGTGCATTCCTAGCTCACGTGTTCATTTTGTGTTCCTTTACAAATTTGTCCTGTACCTATCAGCTGATGTGGTTCTCACCCTGTTTTGCCAGACGTATGACTGATGATGGGGTCTGAGAGGGAAGTGGCTGTTTATCCTTTCCAAGATCTTGCAGAACGCTGGATCAAATGGTGCAAGTACTCTCAGACCTGCCTGAAATTGTGAGAAGGTCAAAGTAACAAAACTTTAAAGGAAAATGTAAGGCAAGAGATTGGAACCAAGCGGACATTGTGAAGACTGCTATCTAAACTGTAGAGTTAGACTGTTCTATTTTATACTTTACACAAAGTTTGTAGTTTTGTGGCAGCATTGTAGTTGCAAAAATCACTATAAATTACATTTTTTTAATAAATACATTAGTACGAAAGAAAAGAAAATATGAGGCAATGTCTCTTATTCATTGTCCATTCAGAATTTTGACGGCAGAGGGGAAAAAGCTGCTTTTGTACTGTTGTGTGTTTTCAGGCTCCTGTACCTCCTTCTTGATGGTAGCAGTGTGAAAAGGGCATGGCTTGGGTGGTGAGGGCTCTTGAGGATAGAGGCTGCTTTCTTAAGGCACCACCTCTTGTAGATGGAGTGAAGACTAATGCCCATGATGGCACTGGCTGAACTCACAACTCTCTGTAGCCTCTTCCTGAGTGCTAGGATGGAGATTTACTGCCAAGGTTTTATTCACTCATGGGTTGTAAAGTCAACATTTAAATGTCATTGAATAGACAGTGTGAGACCCTGCACTGCAGCAGGAATTGAAATTACTGAACAGGTGAAAAGCATTGTTTAGGATTAGTTGTGTTTCATTCTGTAAACCAAATGCAGTGAAGTTCTTAAATACAATGTTTGGTATTAACTAACTTGAGGGACATGGAAAAGAAACACAAAAACTAGATGCTGGAATCTTGAGTTAACAGCAGAAGCTGGAGAATCTCAGCGAGTTGGTCAGTATTCATGGAGAGAAATGGACAGCCAATGTTTTGGGTCAGGACCCATGATCAGACTAAAGTGGAAAGGGAGTTATCAAGTATAAATTTGGCAGGGGGGGGGGAAGGACTGGGAGGAGCTGAATTGATAGGGTATTGTACAGAAGAAGGTGGAAAAATTGGAGAGACAGGTAGACAACCAGTCTGGTTGGGGGGGTGGGCATGTTGGGCAGGGGGTAAAATATTAAAGAGAAAAATAAGGACGGGAGCAGGGAGAGAGCAGAAACAGTGGAAACACGTGAAGGTGGGGCTTACCTAAAATTGGAAGAAATAGTATTCAAACATGTTTCAGGCTGGCCAGAAGGAATATTATATGTTTATATTTAGCCTCACCCTGGCAGTAGATGACGCTCTGAGGACAGGTGTCTTTGAGTGGAAATGGTGAGGGGAATTAAAATAGTTGCCAGTCAAGAGTTCTAACTGGGAGTGTTGGTATTTGGCAAAGCAGTCACTCAATCTGTGTTTGGTTTCACCAGCAAAGAGGAGGCCGCTGTAGTGCCTCACCAAAGGCTTAATTAAACTGGCTTGAGATGTTCTGAGTGATGTCATAATTTAGAACGTGTGGGGTTTTAAAAGCTTCAGGTTACTGTCTGAGTAACGTCTTTTACTAAATTTCGACTCGACAATGTCTGGTCACTTTCTTATTCTTCATTTAGCATTGCAACACAGTTGCTACATTGACCCCGATGGGCCCAAACGAATTTTGGACCCAACGTGGGCAATGCAGCGATTTTGCTCAAACTGCCTGTCATTTGAACACTCAGCCTGAAGTTTGGTTTGGGCAGGCTGAAGCGCAGTTCCAAATTCGTAAGATAGAAGTGGGCTCCACTAAGTACTATCATGTGGTAAGCACCCTCAATCAGGACACGGCCAGTTGAGTAGTGAATTTCCTTCGAGACCCATCAGCTCTTGGCAAGTAAGAAGCCCTAAAACTCCTCCTTCTCTGGATTTATGGCCTCTCACACGTGAGCTTCATGGCTCCTCTATATTGAAGACTTGGATAACTGCACCCCTTCCGAGTTAATGAACGACATGTTGGCACTGGCAGATGGTCATAGGCCTTGCCTGTTCTTTGAGCAGTTTTTAGAACATATGCCAGAAGACATCCGTCTCATGTTGGTTGACGAGGACTTTGATAGCTCTCGAACAGTGGCTGCCCGTGCAGACATTCTGTGGCACGCAATACAGCAAGGTGCAAGGCCCACAGAAGTTAGTGCTGCATCACATCCAAAGGCCCAGGCTCCTTGAGTACCGGCGACGAGGTCGTACGTTCCCCGAGACAAACATGACTCTGTGACAACCACCTGGTGTTTTTACCATTAATGGTGGGGTTCTGCAGCTCACTGCTGCCAACCCCCTTGTACTTTTCTGGGAAAACACCATGGCCAATCATTGCTAATGGCTTCGACGGCTGGCCACCGTAACAGCCTATTCTATGTCTGGGACGAACTCTCCAAGCGCAAATTCTAGTTTACATGGGAGCAAAGGTTAGTGTCCTTCCTCCTTTTGAATTTGACATCCGTACCAGGACCGTAGGTCCAGCGCTCATTGCGATGAATAACACAGTTTGTACGTACGGCACATGGACTATACACTTGAAATTCGGCAACAATAAGTTCACATGGAAGTTTATTCGTGCTGCTCTTCTAGCCATTGCTGGATGACAACTTCCTTAGAGCCCACTCACTGATGGTGGACTTAAAAGTATGCTGGTTGGTGAACACTACAACGTTCCAGACTCTCCGCCTTGGAAAAGCTGAACTACCCACCCCGCACCTAGACACCGTGAAGTACTTGAACAATGAATTCGCCAAACTTCTTGCAGAGTTTCCGGACATTGTCACTCCCCAGTTCTCCAGTACCATACCAAGCGTGGTGTCACACACCACATCCTCACCCAAGAACCTCCTCTACACGCCTGAGCACGATGCCTGCTGCCCGACAAGTTGCAGCTTGCAAAACAAAAGTTCCTCAAAATGAAGAAACAGAATCATACTCAGGTCTGATAGCTACATAGGGTACCCAAAGCCATGGGAGGCTGGAGACCTTGCGAGAATTACAGGCATCTCAACGGCACTACCACTGCAGGCCACTATCCTGTGACCTATATACAGGTCTTTACAGCTAATCTTCATGGGGCCAGGATATTTTCTAAAATTGACGATGCGTGGGTACCACCAAATAGCTGTAGACCCGGAGGATGTGCCCAAGACAACACCGTTCGACCTCTTCAAATTTTTGAGAATGCCTTTTAGGCTCAAAAATGCTGCACAAACATTCCAGCGACTAATTGACGGAGTGGGGCATGGCATGGACTTCCTTTTTGTATACTTGGATGACTTATTCATCGCCAGCCACTCCCACAAAGAGCATCTGCAGCATCTGCATTTACTCTGCTGGCGCTGCCGCCTACAGGAATTTGGGCTAACTGTAAGCCCTGCCAAATGCAAATTCGGGCAGTCCTCTATTGAGTTCTTGGGACATCAGGTCAGCAGCTGGGGTGTTGTTCCATTGCCTAGCAAGGTGGAAGCCATCCTCAAATTTGCAAGGTCCGATACCATCTAAGGACTCCAGGAATTTGTGGGGATGGTTAATTTCTTTCGCTGCTTTCTACCCTCTGCAGCTGATATTATGAAACCCCTCATGACTAGTGGTGTCAAAGAACTCAAGTAGACAAAAGAGATGCCCTAGCGAAGGCTGGAAAGGCTAAAGCAGCACCTTCACATGCCTTTGCACTTTTGCAGATTGGCAGTCCGTGCACATCTTTGCCCAGTACATGATCTTTTTGAGTCCATGTTCTGTCCTCCTGCTCTGTTGAAGCAGTACCTGCTCTCTCTCTGGGTGTAGACTACATGGTGCTTGCCAAAGCTCAGTGCCAGGACAACAAACTCCTGGCTTATAGAACTACTGTCACGAGCCTGCAACTGGAGGATGTAGCCTTTAGGCTGCAAGGTACCACTCTCCTCTGCTTCATTTCCACAGGTCAGCCTTGCCCTATCGTCCCTGCTGCATGGAGATGTTGCATTTCGATGCCATTCACAGACTGTCCCACCCCTCTATTTGAGTGATGGTCCACCTGATAGCCGACAAGTTTGTATGGCATGGACTCTAAAAGCAGATCATGTACTGGGCAAAGACGTGCACAGACTGCAATCTACAAAGGTACATGAAGGTGCCGCTTTGGCCTTTCCAGCTACCGCAGTGCAGATTTGTCATGGTCAGCCTGCTTCTGGTGTAACGAGGGTTTAGGTACTTGTTAATGGTCAACATCCATTGGAGCGCTTTCATCCCTAACGTCGAAGTACTCGAGATGGCAGAGGTCAACAGCATCGAGTCCACGCTGCTGAAGATCCAGCTGCGCTGGATGGTTCACGTCTCCAGAATGGAGGACCATCGCCTTCCCAAGATCGTGTTATATGGCGAACTCTCCACTGGCCACCGTGACAGAGGTGCACCAAAGAAAAGGTACAAGGACTGCCTAAAGAAATCTCTTGGTGCCTGCCACATTGACCACTGTCAGTGGGCTGATATCGCCTCAAACCGTGCATCTTGGCGCCTCACAGTTTGGCGGGCAGCAACCTCCTTTGAAGAAGACCGCAGAGCCCACCTCACTGACAAAAGGCAAAGGAGGAAAAACCCAACACCCAACCCCAACCAACCAATTTTCCCCTGCAGCCGCTGCAACTGTGTCTGCCTGTCCCGCATCGGACTTGTCAGCCACAAACGAGCCTGCAGCTGACGTGGACTTTTACCCCCTCCATAAATCTTCGTCCGCGAAGCCAAGCCAAAGAAAGAAGAATGGTTATCAACAGATTCACTAGGTGGCTGGAGGCATTTCCTATGATGGACTCATCAACCAATTCATGCGGCAGAGCTTTTATTTCTGCCTGGGTATCTGGATTTGGCCTACCTACACGTCACCTCGGACAAGGGCCCACAGTTTACCTTTGCACTCTGGAATGTTTTGTTGCGTCTGCTGGGAATGCAGCTCCACCACATGACAGGATACCACCCATAGTCAAATGGCCTGGTGGAGTGGATCCATAGGCACATGAAGACAGCACTGATAGCTCACCTCCAGGTACCTGATTGGGCAGATGAGCTGCCCTAGATCCTCCCGGGAATAAGAACGACACCCAAGGAGGATCTCAACTCCTCACCAGCCGAGTTGGTTTATGGAGCCCTGCTTACTGTACCTGGGGAGTTATTACCCGCAGCACTTGGACAGGAGGTGTCACCAACTTCAGTCTTAGCAGACTGCGGGAGCAGCTTGGAAAATTGTCCCCAGTTCATACGTCAAGGCATGGAACAATGACACCCTTCATCCCAAAGGAATTCTGGGACTGTGAGTTTGTGCTTGTGCGTAGAGGTGCACCTGGGCCACCCTTACAGAGGCCATATGAGGTTCCCTTCAGAGAACTATGAAACAATTGGAAAACTTGTGCAGTGGACATGGGGGGGATGTCCAGAGACATTTTCTTTTTTTTAAACTTTATTTACCATTTGCATCAAATATCAATATGTTTCTTCATCTTGAACAATACATTACGGTGGGGAGTCACGAGATGGAGTAGTGGCTGGTCGAGTGGAACCAGCCTTCTCCAGAGAAAAGAGAAAAAAAGTTTGAAGAAACAGAGCTCAAGAAAATACAGGAAGAGAAAGATAAAGTTACAGAGAAGAGACAGAAGGTGGCACCCAAAAGAGAAAAAGTAAGAATAACAGAGAAAAGGGAATAAAGAGAATCACAGGAGAAGAAAGAAGAAGGCCTTACCTGCACATCAGAGCAGAGAGCCACCGTGGAGAGGAGTGGCCGATCTCCGATGTTGGTGAGTCCCCAGAGGAGCGGTGTCTTCCTGACCGGCGGACTTCAAAAATGGCTCTCAGAGCCAAGAAGAGGTGCGCAACTGTGCATGCGCAACTGTGCATGCGCAAGTAAAAGAAAAGGTTAATGCCAGTGGGAGGGGGACTCAGCTGAGGAGCGGCCAGCTGAGAGACAGCCAGTATTGGGGCATTCGACTGGGGGAAAGTAAGCAAGAAAGAAGAAAAGAAGAGTGGTGAGAAAGAGAATGAAGGGCTAGAAGAAGGTGAATGGCAACAGGGCGACTGGCAGGGGGACGACCTGCAGCAGGATGCCCAGCAGCGGGTTGGCCTGCAGCGGGAGGCCCAACAACGGGTCAACCTGCAGCAGGAGGCCCAACAGCAGGAGACTTGGCAGCTGGAGGCCCAACAAGGATACAGAAGAAGCTCACCAGAGAAGGATGAAGATACAGAGAAGAGAAGAAGATGATACAGACACAGAAGAAGACCAAGAATTTCAAAGGAAAGAAGGTGGTAAAATAGAAGGACAAAATTTAGATAAAGCCTTTTTTGAAGAACAAATGAGGTCATTAAAAGAATGGCTATCATTAGAATTTAGTTCAATCAAAAGAAAAATGAAAAGAGCTGAAGACAGAATGCAAAGCTTAGAGTTGGTCATGACTGAAATAGGGAAAAGAGTAGAAAATGTGGAGGAACGAGAACCTGCTGTGGAAATGGAGATAAATGATTTAAGAGGGAAATTGGAAGAGAGCGGAAAAAAATTAAAGAACACAAGATTTATTGTCACAAAAAATTGACGTATTGGAAAACTACAGTAGGTGAAACAACGTAATAATAGTGGGCCTGAAAGAAGGCAAAGAAGGGTCAGATATGAAGGAATTTATAAAGGGATGGATCCCAAAGATGCTGGGAACGACAGATTCACATGAAGAATTAGAAATCGAGAGGGCGCATAGAACACTAGTACCGAAACTGCCACCACATCAAAAACCGAGATCCATATGGTAAAACTTCTAAGATACACAACAAGAGAAAACATACTGGAGCAGGCAAGAAAAAAGGTTAGAGAAGACAATAAGCCGTTAGAATATAAGAGACAAAAAATATTTTTTTACCCGGACATAAGCTTCGAACTTTTAAAGAAGAGGAAGGAATTCAACACGGTGAAAACAATCTTATAGAAGAAAGGTTATAATTTTATATTAAGACATCCAGCAGTACTCAAAGTATTTATTCCTGGGGAATGGAATAGACTGTTCTCGGACCCAAAGAAAGCCCAAGAATTTGCTGAACATTTGCAGGACAGGAGAAGAGAGGAGGAGGAGTGACAAGAAGGAAGACTGGCAAGAAAATATACAAAAATATGTAAAAATATGAAGTAAAGATAATGTATATATAAAGATTTAAAGATGGATAAGAGAAGGGGAAGGAGGGGGAAAAAAGAGAGCTTTGTTATATGTATAGGAAAATAGTGTTCTCCGGGGGGGTGCTGGGGGTGGTAGAATAAATGGTCACTGCAAAATCAGTTGATGCTTGCGAGTATGTTCGCAAACCAAATCGAAAGGGGAGTTGTGGTTGCCATCAAGGGGCAATCCAAGGAGGGGAGATTTATTTGGGGTTAAAGGGTTATTCCTGTGGGGATTTGTTGGGGTATTTCATGTCTTAAGTGCGTTGTCAGATATTGAGATTAAAAAGGAAAATTAAAAAAACAGCAATGGAAAAAAAGGGGATAGAGGTGGTGAAGAGGCAGAAAAGAAGTGAAAATAAAGATATAAGATGGCCACATTGAACTATATGACTATAAACATTAACGGAATATATAACCAAGTTTAAGTGTATCCCATTGGAAAAAATCACATATAATTTAAAAGACAAAGTTACAATGTTTGAAAAAACATGGGAACCACATATGGAACATTACAGAAAGAGTAGGCCTTGGACCACCACCACCTAAAATGATAAGAAGATAAACATGATCAGATTTAATGTGTATAAGTAGATGATATGTCTTTTGTGTTTGTATTCCTTTTGTATAAAGATATTGTTTTATTGTATTTTATATGTTCAATATTTACTGTTTTTGGAGGGGGGTGGGAAGGGGGAAGGGAGGGATGGGGAAAAAAAAGAGAAAATGTCACTGAATATTTAAAGAGATGCATCTGTAAATATATTGGTTGATATGGTTCATAGTGCGATAAATAAAGAATTACAAAAAAAACATTACAATAGAAGCAATGCATAATACATAATTTTGTTTTATCCCCCTCCCTCCAAAAAGAAAGGAAGAAAGCACAAAAGAAAAAAAAGTGGATTTTTTTTTAGTGATTACATAGACTAACACATTTATAACATATCCAAATATGTAAATCTTAATTTTTAAATCAATTCTAAATCTTAAATTTTAATATATCTAATATTACTCTTAATTAATCATATATCTATTAAGAATCTCATCACTTACATCATCCAAGTTAAATTCCATGTTAAATCAATTCTCTAAATTAAAATAAAACATCAATGTAATCGATTTAACTCCATTCATAAACATTATTTAATAATAATAAAACTCTCTCTATGATATTAAAGAATATAACGCCACCCCCCTCTGTCATACAAGATGTGACTCATTGCCACAAACAAGCCCTTAAACAGCGGCCGACGAACTTCAGTACCTTTCAGCTCCCAACTATTATATCAGAACAAAGTCTCTAATTTACTAGTCCATTGCCCCATTCCAAATAATTCTTTCTCATTTACTCAGCCTATTAAAAGAAAAAGTTTCCACCAAATCTAATTTAATTACAGCCGTGGTCTAAGAGCTCTATGTATTTTTCAATTTCAGTTAGACCTCATATTTTAAAACAATTCTAATGTTAAATTCCAATATAACAATAATCCTAAGTAATCATCCATTAAAAATCTCACATCTCTCCAACATTCAATTTGAATTCAATATTGAATCAATTCTCTAAAGTAAAATAAAACATCCATGCAACTCCATTCATGATATATGATAGTAGAACCAACCCCTCCCATCATTGGCACTAAAGAAAAAAGCATCATCCCCCTCTATATGGGATGTGGGTCATTGCCACAAACAAGCCCATGAACAGCAGCCAATGGACTCCGGCACCCTTCACCTCCCAGGTATTACATCAAAACAAAGTCTCTAATTTGATAGTCCATTGTCTCACTGCAAATTATTCCTTCACATTTACTCGGCTTATTAGAAGGTAAAGTTTCCACAAAATCTGATGTCTGTAATCCATAAAAAAAATTATTTTTTCCGTCCAATAATACAATCTTCATTGATGCTGGATAATGTAATGTAAACTTGTATCCTTTTCCCAAAGACTTCTCTTGACTTCATTAAACTGTCTCCTCTTCGTCAGCAGCTGTGCCGTAATATCCAGGTAAAAGAAAACCTTTGAACAATGATATTCAAGTGGACTTTTCTTTATTCTTACTTTTTTTGCTGCTAAGGCTAGAATCTTTTCCTTCTCTCGATATTTTGAACATTTATTTACTCTAGAGCAAGGTTTCTCATTTGATTGCAGTCGTGGTCTGAGGGCTTTTTCAATTTCAACTTCAATTGGACCTTCAAATTGATTTACCCCCCCCAGAACCTGAGGTATCCATCCTTGGAGAAACTGAATCATGTCGTGTTTTTCTTCTTCCTCTAAGCCAACAATCTTAAAGTTGTTTCTCCTACTGAAATTTTCCATCTTATCAATTTTTTGAGAATTTACCTTCGTTTCAATAATTTCTTCCTTAACTTCAGACTCCAAAATTTTCAGCTTCTCCTTTATAAGTTTACCCTTTTCATAAACCTTCATAATATTCTGTTTATTCACATTCTGTTGTTCTTGTACTTCCATCATATTTGAGTCACTTTTACTGAACTTCGACTCGATGACATCTGGTCATTTTCTCGTTCTTCATTTTGCACTGTGACACAGTTGCTACACCCCTTTGATTAGGTTGGACAATGTGTCTGCCTCACCGGGAAGGCCTTTTTGTGGCCCCGGATGGAGGTGAGGAGGGAGATGTGGGGTAAGGTTTGCACTTCTGCAGTTACAGCAGGAGGTGCCAAAAATAATGAAAAGGTAGGTGGATGGGGAGCAAGAGTGGATGAGAGAGTCACAGAGACACTGATCCTTGAAAAATGCAGAAATAGGTGGGAATTGGAAGATATGGCTGGCGGCGCCATCATCTTGAAGTTGGCAGTAAAGGTAAAAGGATAATGGTGGTCGAGGCCACGTTCCTCAAAAGAAAGGTAATTTTGGATGTCCTGAGAGGATGGTCTCTTCCAGAAATGGAGGAATTCGGATCCTTACAAGGGATAGGGTAGGAAGATGTGTAGTCCATGTAGCAGTGGGAGTTGGTAAGTTTGTAATTAATATCTATCTGAAATGGAGACAGAGCAGTCCAAGGAGGGGAGAGAGGTGTCAGAAACAGTCCAGGTAAGTTTAAGGGCTGGATGAAAGATGGCAGTGATATAAATTGTTGAGTTCTGCATGGGTACAGAAATCACACCAATCCAGAGATGGGAGTGGTATCAGAGTACAGTTTGAACAGGAACCACTCCACATACCTGACAAACAGGTAGATGTAGCTGGGACCCATCCTTGTGCCCACAGCTACACCCTGAATCTGGAGGAAGAGGGAGAAGCCAAAGGAGAAGTTGCCAAGCAGAGGAGAGTTGGTTGAGGGGGACTGAACAACCCTAGGTTTAACAAGTGGAGGGCCCAGAGGCCTTTCTGATGGGGTGATTGTAGACCCATAGTGATGATGGCACAATTTGCTTTATTTTTGCAGTGGGTTAAAACATGGAGCTAAATGTTGAAGACTCCATATGTACAGTTTGAAGCCTGCAATATTTGCTTCACAATTCTGAATAATCTTTTCTTGATGATTCTAGCCATTTATATATGCAGATCTGGAAGTCCCTGCTGGGTTTGGGAAATTCTTTCATAACTATATACAAAAGGTCCGTACTTCCTGGAAAATATCAACAGTGTGGAAGGCAATGTAATCTTGAAGAAGTCAGGGCCAAGGGTTGAGGTTTTTGATTGGGGAAAAGCTAGATTTGAGGAGATGCGAAAGGACTTGCAGGGTGTGCATTTGGGACAATTTGTTTTATGGGCAGGATGTAGTAGAGAGATGGAAGTCTTTTAAAGATCAGAATTTGAGAGTGCAAAAGCTTTATGTTTCTGTTAGGTTAAAAGGAGGGGCAAAAGGTTTGAGAGCCGTGGTTTTCAAGGAATATTGGAAACTTGGTTCGAAGAAAAAGGGAGGCGTACATTAGATATAAGAAGCATGGAGTTAAGGAGATGTTTGAAAGATACATTGAATGTAAGAGGAATCTTAAGAGAGGAATTAGGAAAGCTAAAAGAAGGTACGAGGAAACTATGGCAAGCAGGGTGAAAACTAATCCAAAAGAGTTCTACAAATATGTTAATGGTAAAAGGAAAGCTAGAGACAAAATTGGTCCCTTAGAAAATCAGAGCGGAAAACTGTGTGTGGAGCCTAGAGAAATGGGGGAGATATTGAACAGTTTCTTTTCTTCGGTATTCACTAAGGAGAAGGATATTGGGAGATGTGAGATAAAAAAAGCAAATTGGGTAAATATGGGGAATATAGAGATTACAAAAGATGTAGTTTTAGGGCTTTTGAAGAATATAAAGGTGGATAAGTCTCCGGGACCAGACGGGATCTTCCCCAGGACATTGAGAGAAGTGAAGGAGGAAATAGCAGAGGCTCTGGCGGTAATTTTCCAAATGTCATTAGATATGGGGATAGTGCCGGAGGATTGGCGCATTGCGCATGTGGTTCCGTTATTTAAAAAGGGTTCAAGGAGGAAGCCTGGCAACTATCGGCCTGTAAGTTTGACGTCTGTGGTAGGTAAATTAATGGAGAAAATTCTTAGAGATAGTACTTATAAACATCTGGATAGACAGGGTCTGATCAGGAGCACTCAACATGGATTTGTGGGAGGAAGGTCATGTTTGACCAATCTGATTGAATTTTTTGAAGAGGTGACTAGGAATGTGAATGAGGGTAGCGCAGTGGATGTTGTCTATGTGGACTTCAGTAAGGCCTTCAATAAGGTACCACATGGAAGGTTAGTTAGGAAGGGCCAGTCTTTAGGTATAAATTTTGAGATAGTCAAATGGATTGAACATTGGCTGAAAGGGAGAGACCAGAGAGTGGTAGTGGATAATTGCATGTCAGGTTGGAGGCCGGTGACCAGTGGTGTGCCTCAGGGATCTGTATTGGGCCCATTGTTGTTCGTTATACACATTAATGATCTGGATGATGGGGTGGTGAATTGGATTAGTAAATATACAGACGATACTAAGATGGGTGGAATAGTGGATAATGAGGGTTTTCAAGGATTGCAGAGGGATTTGGGCTGCTTAGAAAAGTGGGCTGAAAAATGGCAGATGGAATTTAATGCTGATAAGTGTGAGGTGCTTCATTTTGGTAAGAAGAATCAGAACAGGACATACGTGGTAAATGGGAGAGCATTGATGAATACAGAAGAGCAGAAAGATTTGGGAGTAACGGTACATCGTTCCCTGAGGGTAGAAACTCACGTGAATAGGGTGGTGAAGAAGGCTTCTAGTATGCTGGCCTTTATCAATCATTGCATGGAATATAGGAGTTGGGAGGTGATGTTGAGATTGTATAAGATGTTGGTGTGGCCTAATTTGGAGTTCTGTGTGCAGTTCTGGTCGCCTAATTATAGGAAGGATATAAACAGAGTGGAGAGAGTGCAGAGAAGGTTTAGCAGAATGTTACCTGGGTTTAAGCATCTAGAGTATAGGGAGAGATTGGACAGATTAGGTCTTTATTCTTTGGAGCGTAGAAGGTTGAGAGGGGATTTGATAGAAGTATTTAAGATTATGAAAGGGATAGACAGAGTGGATGTGGATAGACTATTTCTGTTAAGAGGAGGAAAGATTAAAACAAGAGGACATGAGTTAAGAATTAAGGGGCAGAGGTTTAGAGGTAACATGAGGGTGAACTTCTTTACTCAGAGAATGGTAGCCGTGTGGAATGAGCTTCCGAGAGAAATAGTGGCGGCGGAGTCAATTGTATTATTTAAGAAAAGGTTGTACAGGTATATGGATGAGAAGAAGATGGAGGGTTAATGGCATTGTGCAGGGAGGTGGGACTAGAGAGGGGTGTTTGGTTCAGTGCGGACTAGAAGGGCCTAATGGCCTGTTTCCGTGCTGTAAATTGTTATGTTATGTTATCTTGGCTGTTGGAGCTAACATAGGATGAGAGCCCCACCCCCACCCCCCACACCCTCCCAGGTCTTGTTGCTTCCCTCAGTAACATCCCAAAATAAGTAACATGCTGTGGTTTCTGAATTGTGGCCACTTGTTATATCTCTGAAACTCAACTTTTTACTGTCACAATAACACACCTTTTACCATTTACCAGTTGGAAATTTGGCTGCAGAAATGGCAGATGGAGTTTAATTTGGGAAAATGTGAGGTGTACAGAGTCATGGCCAGGACCTTTAGGAACATTGATGTGGTGAGAGATCTTGAGGTACAAGTCCATAGCTCTCTAAAGGTGGCAACACATGCTTGCCTTCCATCAGTTAAGCATTGAGTACACAGTTGTGAAGTCACGTTGCAGCTACCTGTGTCTTTAGTTGTGCCAGAGTTGGAGTATTGTGTAAAGTTCTGGTCGCTGCATTACAGGAAGGATGTCGAGGCTTTGGAGAAGTTGAAGAAGAGTATCATCAGGAAGTTGCCTAGATTAGAGATTGGACGAACTTTGATTGTTTTCTGTGGAGCAATAGAGGCAATAGGGTACATGTTTATAAATGATGGGAAGCATAGATACTGTATGTTAGACTGTTTATTTTTCCCAGGACAAAGATGTCTAATATTAGAGAGCAACAGTTTAAGTAGATAGAATGGTGATATTTAAGAAATATTTAAACAGTACATGAACAGGAAGGGAATGAAGAGATACAGGCCATGGAACATTATAACATAGAAACAGGCCCTTCAGCTATTCTAATCTGGGCTGAACTATTCTGCCTGGTCTCACTGACTGCACCCAGTCCATAACCCTCCACAACTCTCCCATCCATGCACTTGTCCAAATTTTTCTTAAATGTTAAAATAGAAACCACATTCACCACCAGCTAGCAACTTGTTCCATACTCCCACCACTCTTTATGTTAAGAAATTCCCCCTAATGTTGCCCCTAATCTTCTCTCCTTTCACCCTTAACCAATGTTCTTTGGTTTGTATCTCATCTAAACATAGTGGAAAAAGCATACTTGCATTTTGTTTTAATTCTATCTATGGTCTTTATAATTTTGTATACATCTATCAAATCTCCTCTCATTCTTCGACAGTTTGTACTGTTTTAAAAGAAAAGGCATTAGTTAATTAGTTGGGTTACTGTAACAAAGGGCATCAGTTAACCAGGTAGGTTACTGTAACCAAGTACATGTGCAGGCTGAAGAGATTTAGATTAATTTGACAATAGCACAGACATTGTAGGCTGAAGGGATCGTTCCTGTGCTGCACTGTGTTCTAATGAGCATACGTGGGGAGAATA
Organism: Narcine bancroftii; assembly: GCF_036971445.1. Classification (NCBI taxonomy): domain Eukaryota; kingdom Metazoa; phylum Chordata; class Chondrichthyes; order Torpediniformes; family Narcinidae; genus Narcine; species Narcine bancroftii. The sequence continues at coordinate 185,722,079 of NC_091471.1, read as the reverse complement.
TGACTGGGTCAAGGAGCTGCAGTGAGGTGAATACTGATAATTTTACATTACATTTCTTGCCTCTTTCTCAGGAACAGTGCTCCTTCAGCTGGGACTGGGGCCCATCCTTTCCTACCCAAGGGATTTGGAAAGATATAAGGATTGAGATGTACAACATCTGCCACTTGACGTATCTCACAGCGACCTCGGTTTATGGTATGACTTTACCAGTTTCTGAAAGACTGAAGATAGTTTTTTAATTTAATTAAGCTATTTGTGGTTCGCATACAGGTTACACAACACTATTACAGTGACAGTGACCCTGGTTTGATTCCTCTGCTGTTTGTAAGGAGTTTGTACGTTCTCCCCGTGTCTGATGGGTTTCCTTCCACTCTCCAAAAATGTAGGGGGCTTTTAGGTTGGTTGGTGTATTTGGATGGCAAGGGCTTGTGGGCTGATAGGGCCTGTAACCATGCTGTTTCTCTAAAATTAAAAAATAACTTTAAAAATTTTGATTCAAATTACCATGCACAAAATAAGAACACTAGAAGGCTGCCAGTGTGTTAAACTTGACTATGGAGAAAACCACTGACAATGTTACTGCCCTTCCAAAGTCCATCTTGTGAACACCTGGAGGCAGATTGAAAGAGCTGACATTCTGTCATTTAACTCGTACTCTCTCCATGTTGATGTGTTACCTTTAACCTGGAAGGGCTTTGTTTTATGTGTCATTTGATATGGTTCCTAATTAAGTGTCTTTGTAAAATTCATCTACTGGAAGAGAGATCACTGTTTACCCTTTTATAATTACATTGTGTTAATCACATTCTCAGTAAAGATCTATTTGTCAAACATAATGCTCCCTTCATAAAACTAAGCCAATTTTATGTAATCATATTATGATTTTGAATGACCTTGTTGCCATGCACTGATGATAGAGTTCTGACGATGTGGGAAGCACTGGTCTCTCGTTCCATATTTTGTTTCCTTCCGTTCCTGAGCTGTGGAAACTGAGCCAAATCCACTGGGATCCAAAGAGCTACCAATACAATGGAAACATGCCAAAAGCTAAATGAGAAAATGAACCTTGTTGTGAATAAATGTTGTTGAATTATTACATAAAGAGACACATCCTCTAATGTGAAGAAATGTATTTGTTTTTGTCTGTAGATAAATCAAGCCGAAAGTGGTCTGTGGAAATCGAGAGTTTTTACGATATTGTTTCCGCTGAGTTGATAGAAGGAGAATTGACTGCCAGCATTCCATCTCTAAACACACACCAATCATACAACATAGTTCTCAGTAAGGCAGAAGACAGCAGAAATAAAGTTAGACTCAACATTAATCAGGTGGAATGTCTATTATCAGCTACATGAATCAGCAGCTGTCAGGGTCTTAGACCTCCCCTTGTTACACAAATCAGGGACCATATAAGGACTCTGCACAATTGCAAAGTCACTTTTCCTTGCTCTAGGATTACTCTGAATATTTATTGTCTATCTTTTGTCTCTTTTTAATTCACTTTTTTAAAATCAAAATACCTGTTTGCATGCAAGTAAAAACTTTGATGCATATTTACATTGAGCAATGTATATTAATATAATCTTATCATTAATTGTGTTAAATCTCATCATTAATCTCTGAAGAAATGGTTGTAGGGTGGTGGCAGTCAGGATAGAGAAACACAAAAGTCTGTAGACACTGTGATTGTAGTAAAACTACACCAAAACATTGGGGAACTCAACCGGCTTTTTGGTGTCCAGAAGGGACAAAGATATATTGCTGACATTTTGGGCCTGAACCCTTCTTCAAGGAATAAGCAGAATAATCAAAAAAAAAAAACAGGAAATCTCAGAACAGAAACAGTTCTGGCTGGGAAAGGAGTCCAGAGCAACAAAAGGTGTTCATTGGGTATGAGGAAGGAAGAGGTGAGAATTGATCATGTCTGTGTGAAAGGAGACAGAGCTGGGGGAAGATGATGGGGAAGAAGTGAAAGGGGAGGGGTTTATTGAAAGCCAGAGATGTTTGGTACTAATGCCATCAGGTTGGAGGGTGCCCAGTCGGAAGATGAGGTGTGGTTTCTCCAGTTTCCGGGTGGTCTCAGTCTGGCAGTGCATGAGACCATGGATAGACATGTCAGCAAGGGAATGGGATGGGGAATTGAAATGGTTAACTACTGGGAGATCCACACTATTGTGGCAGACCACCTAGTCCACTCATCTATCCCCACCAATTGTCCCCTTGTACCTACCCCTGTGACTTCAGGAGAACTTCCTTGTCCACTCCTCCCTCTTCACCAATCATCCCCTTGAAACCTACCCCTGTGACTGCAGGAGATGCTCCATTTGCATCCACACCACCTTCAGAGTCCCAAGCAGACCTTCCAAGTGAAGCAATATTTCACTTGTGAATCTTCAGGGGTCATCTTCCATATCCGGTGCTCCCTTTGTGGTCTCCTCTACATTGGAGAGACTGGGTGTAGACTGGGAGATCACTTTGTTGAGCTCCTCAGTTCTGTCTACCACAAAAGCGTAGATTTCCCAGTGGCCATCAATTTCAATTTCCCATCCTACTCCCTTGCTGACATGTCTGTTCATGGTCACATGCACTGCCAGACTGAGACTACCAACAAATTGGAGGAACAACATCTCATCTTCTGACTGTGCACCCTCCAATCGGATGGCATGAATAATGACTTCTCTGGCTTTCATTAATACTCGCGCCCCCCCCCCCCCCCCATACCCCACCATCACCTTCCCCCAGTTCTATCTCTCCCTTTTCCCTGTCTCCTTTCACATAGACATGATCAATTCTCACCTTCTTATCCAATTAATACCTTTTGTTGGTCTGGGTTCCTCCCCCAGCCAGCACTGTCTCTATTCTGAGATTTCCTGTTTTTTTTAAATTTATTCTGCTTATTCCTTGATAATCCTTCATAAGCATTTCGGGGCTGAGCCCTTCGCTCAGACCTGAAATGTCAGCAATATCTTTGTGTTCTGTGGATGCTGAAAGACTGGCTGGGCTACTTCAGCATTTTGGTAGCCAAGATAATTACTGTTTCCACATTACATGACATCTGGGATGTGTCATAACATGGTCAACCTCACCACCTTTCTGGTTTTAGGATAATGATTCTTTTCCTGTAATTGATGTCTTTTCGATCTGACTCTGTCACAGTAAAGAACTTTGAGTTTCAGGGATGGGGCTGTGATCTTCATTGTTGAAGTTGTTCTGCAGAGAAGGTACAAGTGTACACAGTCCATGGCAATGTTTGTAGGATCTGCACAGCAGATGAATCAAAAGGATCACATTATGTTTCATTGCCTGAGGGAGAAACTTGCTAGCAACGTCTGTTCCACTGAGAATTCTGTGTTTTATTTTTTTAATGTTTTATTTTTCACTCTGATTGTGGCTTGGGGAGCCACCAGAAATTCTGTCGCCATAACATTCATTTTGAGTTGCAATGGGTCCAGAATTAGGATCCATTCACCTTGCAGGGCTGGGACTCTGGGGGAACCAGTTGGGTCATGTTGCTCCTTAGGAGGGGTGCCACTAGGGGCATTAACTACTGGTTTTTCAAATGATATCAGATCAATTGTAAAGCTAAATAATGACCTCTAAAATAAAGGTAAACTCTCAAGTTCAAGGTTATAATCATTCAATTGTACCGGTACCACCCGTAGGGAGACACGATTGGCTTAGCATTTAGTGGAACACATTTACAGTGCCAGCGATCGTGACTGGGGTTCGAATCCTGTGCCGTCTGTAAGGAGTCTGTACGTTCTCCCCATGTCTGCGTGAGTTTTCCCCGGTGCTCTGGATTCCTCCCACTGTTCGAAATGTACCAGTGTAAGCTAATTGGGTATAAATTGAGCGGCAAGGACTCGTGGGCCAAAATTGCTTGTTACCATGCAGTATGTCTAAATTAAAAAATAAAGTATTCTCTGGGCCTCGGTGTAAAAATATGTACCCACACATCTAGATTTAACACGCGTTCAAACAATAGATATGGAGTACGTATATGCAAATATAAAAATAAATATCCTTCTCTCTCCATCATAAAATTTGTAATTGCTGTGGGAAAAATAATTTCAACTCCTTGGGAATTGGAAAAATAGAGATCACATACAGGTACTCCCTGACTTATGACCGTAATCAGGAGCGAGGGATCGGTCATATCTCAAAATGGATGTAAATCTGAATTTTGCACAAGCACAGATTTAAAAAAATATATATAAGAATAAAATATAAAATTTACACAGTTTATGTTGTATTTGATAATCTATAGCAGAGATACAGGGCATGTAAGAGTCAAAATGTATGTACTTGTTAGTCAGCATTCTGGGGTCCATAGGCTGGACGTGGGCATCATGATTCCTGTCTGAATGCGCAAGTCTTTGGTGCATGCGCGATGGATTTGCATATTGGCATTCGGTTGGCGCATGTGCAAGAGTTAAGGGCGCAAATTTAATTTTGTCAGGGCGCTTAACTCCTGCGCATGAGCCAACCGATCACCAATACGTGGACCCACCACACATGCGCCAACTGAACTTCAATATACAAACCCACAGTGCATGTGGCAACCAAAGACTTGTGCATTGACGCAGGAATAAAGATGGCTGTGTTCAGTCTATGGAGCCCGGGACACCGATTAACAAGATAAGTATGCACATTTTGGCTCTTACATGCCCTATATCCCTGTTATAGTTTGTCAAATAAAACATACAGTGTAAATTTTATTTTTTTTATTAAAAAAAATGCAGTCATATGTGCAGATGAATGTGCAGCATAATCAAGAAGTGTTCAATAGGAGAAACAGAGTCAGAGGAATTACTGGCAGAGGTGGAAAGAGACTTGAGAGGGGGTGTAGCGATTTCAGACAGCTGAGCTGAATGCTCTATTTCTCTGTTCGGATAAAGTCGATTGTGAACAAATTTCCAAGAATATTTCTTGGCTCAAAAAGTTTGGGCAGGACTGGTCAAGCCAAATGCTGATGCTATCCTTTCTTCTTGTGGAAGTGTTTGCTTAGCTCAGGTCTCAGTGTTAGATTTGTTGCTGTAATTTGTGCATTTATTGTGATTAGCACGTGCATATTACAAGGTAACAATCTGCTCACTACACATGCTTTTCCAGAGTGCTTCGATTGATCCATGGTGGCCTCACGGTCACGGCAATCAAACTGGTTACAACATGACTGTAGCTGTCACTGTCAGAGGAGCGTATCGCATTGAAAGGTCTATCATGGTCAGTAAATATTAACTGAAGCTTTATTTTATTTTTAAAAGATTGAATGGTCTGTTGAGTGAGGATTTGCAAATGTTTGAATATAATCTCTGTCTCAATTGAATTGAATTGCTTATTGTCATGTGTACCAAAATGCAGCATAAAGCTTAGTTTTCTATACTATCCAGACAGGTCAACCCATACTTCAGTGCAGTACATGGTGCAATAACAAAACAAGTGCAGTGTGTAGTGTTCCAGTACGTCAGAGTGTAAAGAAATAAGATAGTGCTAGAGTGTGGCAACATTTTGTGTCACATTCTCTGTTTCCACTGGTGTGAAACCATTTTAGATAATATTTGGTTATCCAGTAAATAAACTCGTTATTGACATTCTAATTTCATTGCCTTTAAGATGATGAGAAACAATTCCCAAATCATACTCTTGATTGGAATGTGAACAGAACATCAGTAGTTTTGTTTTATGTATTTAGTGAACATTAGTGCCTATATTAGGTGTCAAGCACAGAAGGGGAGTCCACCCCTGTTAAATATTTTCAAATCCCTTTCACATCACTGGAATCTGATTCGAATTGTAATGGTGGTGGAGGGCGCAGTTCCTACACCTTCTACATGCAGAGCACGAGATTGAAATCACATCGCTTATATACTGATGCTATCTTTGATGTTTACTTTATTCTCTTTTTGCACTCATTGAAACTTTTCCATTTGTGTCCGCTAGATATATTTCAGAACTGTGGAGCTGATACAAGAACCTGTCCCAGGATCTCCTGGATTAAGCTTTTATTTTAAAATAAATGGGCTCCCAATATTCATCAAAGGTTCAAACTGGATTCCTGCAGATGCCTTTTTGGATAGAGTGACATTTAACGTGTAAGTCTTAAAGGTTCTAATTTAAAATCAGTGAATGCCGGTGGCATTCAGCAGGTCAGGCAGCATCTCTGAAGAGAGAAACACAGCTAAGATTTCAGGCTGAGGAACTGGAAAAAAAGAAAATAAGAGCAAGCTTGTGTGAGTAGAACTTGGGGAAGGTCTGAGGGCTCAAGGCTGGAGCTGCCCTAAGTGAGGCCATCTGGTTGATGGGTTAATGGAAGTAGTCAGAGAATGAAAACGTGGTCCTTTGTTCATAATAAGAGGCTGCAGAGCAGGCATAGTCAGAGGTTAAAATCCTGCTGGGCTTCGGCGAGGTTGCCAAGCTTTGCCTGAGGTCAAAATTAGGCTTTGGCATTCCAGCAATGGATGGATCTCTGGAGAAGCCAACATTTTTAGCCTTAATGAATTTTCAATGTCTTCTTCTCACAACCCTCCTCACTGTTGACAAAGACAACATGCTTTTAGGTAAGGCAACTGGAGTTCAATGCTGGTTAACCCTGGTGGCTGCACTGGGACACATGGAGTGGGTTTTCAGCTTGTAACGTAAAAACACAGGAATGCTGGAGGAACTCAGCAGTCTTGTACCATATATTGGAGATAAAGATATATAATCAACATTATATAAGACCTGAGCCCTTCTTCAAGGTATGAATAAAAACCAGGATAAAAGCCTAAGGAGAAGGGAAGAATGGGCAGGGGGAGGACAAAAGGTGTTATTTGGAATTGGAGGGAAGACTGGAGAGAAGAAAGGTGATATTTGATTGGGGGAGGGGGTTGTTTTTGGGTCTGTGAATACAGACCTGGGGAAATGAGACAGAGAAAGAGTTAGAGGAAAGAAGACATAGGGAAAGTTGGTGAGGTGGGGTCATGTGGTGTGTGTGCTTAAGACTGTTTTTCATACAATAACAGTGTCAGCAGACTTTTGTTTTATTCCAGCCTTTTAACAGAAGGTTCTTCATAACATCTATCCCTTGAACCTATGGCCAACAGAAAGTTTGAGTCATTAATTCAGGATAAATCCAACAGAACAGTACAGCCCAGGGATAGGCCCTTTGGGCTATGTCTGAACTGGACACAATGACACAATGTTCAATTGAAACTAAACTGCTGTTACTCAATATGTATCGCTCTATTCATGAGTCTATCTCGAAGTCTGATGGCCCATATGGGTAGGGAAGTGGATATTATCCTCATAGCTGTTTGACAAGGTCCTTCCGAAGGAGCAGATGTGTGTGATCCATGAACTAGAGGAGCTCAGCATGAAGGGTTCTGGTCAGAGTTGTTGACTGTTCTTTTTTTGTCCGCTATTCGACATGTTGAGTTTCAGCAAATTGATTTTTTTTTTCTCCAGATTCCAACATTTGCAGTTTCCTGTGTCTCTCAAAATATGTAGAGTTGAGCACAGTGTCTGAAGTTAACGTTCTGTTTTGAGCCTAGTTATTTTATATATAGATGTGCATCTCACAAGATCACGAGATTTTTTTAAAAACTTTATTTATTCGTTCAAAATACAGAGAGTAAATAACATATACAACAATAAGCCATAAACATGAATGTTATATTTTATATATATGTAAAAAAAAGAAAGAATTAAAAAAAAGAACCCCCCCCCTCAGCCAACTCTCCTAAGGAGAGCCATAAAGAAAAGAAAAAAATTAAGCATACATATTAAGTTCTAATCAATGTAAATCAAAATGTAAATATTCTGAATATAGCAACCACTTATTAATAAATAAACTATAGTTATCACGTGAAACATATGTAATTTTTTCCATTATTAAACAATATTTCATCTCATTATGCCATCTATTAATATCAATCATATTCGTATCTTTCCACGTACTAGCAATACATTTTTTCCGCTACAGATAAAGCTAAATATACAAAAGCAAGTTGAAATTTATCTAATCCCAAACCATTCAGAGGTTGCAAACTACCCAATAAAAATACTGTCGAATTTAAAGATATTTTAATCTTATACAGGTATTCTAGAAACAATTGAATTTTCTTCCAAAAAGATTGTATATATATATACATGACCAAACCGCATGGAAAAAAGTTCCAACAGAGTTACCACATCTAAAACACAAATCTGATTCATGAAAACCATACTTTTTTAGTTTTTCAGGTGTTAAGTATAACTGATGTAAAAAATTATAATTAATCATTGCATAGCGTGCATTAACCAGTCTAGTTACACTATCATAACAAATATCTAACCAATCATCCTCGGAAAAAATAAAACCGATATCCATTTCCCATTTACCTTTGGATTTATCCCAACCATTTTTATTCATACCATCCTGTAATATTTGATACATAAATGAAATATAACCCTTCTCTGGTACCTTCATAAGAAAAGTCTCAAATTTAGTCATTTCAGGTAAAATCATATCTCTACCAAACACATGTTTTACCAAGATCACAAGATAAAGGAACAGAAGCAGGCCACTAGGCCCATTGAGTGTGTTCCATGACTCTACACTAAGTTAAACTATGCTCACACCTAATTCCAATTTCCAGCCTTTTTCCTCATATGCCTTGCTACCCTTGCTAATGAGATACTTATCCATTTCCTGTTTAAATACTCCCAGTGATCTGGCCTCCACTGCTTTGTGCAGCAGTGAGTTTCACAGATTCATGACCCTCTGACTAAAGAAATTCTTCCTCCTCTGTTTTAATTGGATAACTTCTAATTTAAGACAATGACCCCCCCCCCCCGTCCTTGATTCACCCATCAAAGGAACCATTTTATCTGAATTCATTCTGTCAAAACCTTTCAATATTTGAAATGTCTCTGTGAGATTCCCCCCTCATTTTCCTATACTCCATCAAATACAACCCAAGAGTTGGCAAACGCTCCTCGTACGCCAGCCCCTGCATTCCAGGAATCAACCTAGTAAATTTCCTCTGCACCCTCTCCATCAACATCACATCCTTTCTAAGGGGGCCCAAAACTGTACACAGTACTCCAAATGGGGTCTCACCAGTGCCCCATAGAGTCTCATTAACACCTCTCTATTCTTATACACTATTCCTCTTGAAATGAATGCATTTGCCTTCTTCAGTACCAATCCCACCTGGGTGTTAACTTTTAGATTACTCTGCACAAGGACACCCAGGTCTCTTTGCACCTCATATGATTGAATTTTCTCCCCATCCAAATAGTTCTCTGCCTGTTTTTTTCCACTGCCAAAATGTAGAACCGAACACTTCTCAACATTGTACTTCATCTGCCATATTTTTGTTCAGTCTCCCAATCTTTCTATATCCCTCTGCTATTTTATGGTTTCTACAACATTTCCTGTTCCGCCACCTATCTTGGTGTCATCTGCAAATTTGGCCACAAAACCATTCATTCTACAATTCAAGTCGTTATTATAAATTGTAAACAGCAGCGACCCCAAGACCAACCCCTGCGGAACACCGCTTGCTACAGGCAACCATCCTGAACGGGATCCCTTAATTTCAACCCTTTGCTTTCTACCTATCAGCCAATTTTCTATCCAGTCTAATAGCGTCCCTGTAATTCTATGAGCCCTCATGTTATTTAGCAGCCTAACATGTGGCACCTTATCGAAAGCCTTTTGAAACCTCCCCTTTGTCTTCAAAAAACTCTTAATAGGTTGGTCAGGCAGGATCTACCCTTTAAAAAGTCATGTTGACTAGGACCTATCCTGTCATGCATTTCCAGGTATTTCATAGCTTTATCCTTGAGGATTGACTCTAATATCTTCCTATCCACTGACGTCAGACTTATAGGTCTAGAGTTTCCTTTTTTCTGTTTCCCACCTTTCTTGTACAGCAGAACCACATTTGCAACCTTCCCCACCTTTCTTGTACAGCAGAACCACATTTGCAACCTTCCCCACCTTTCTTGTACAGCAGAACCACATTTGCAGCCTTCCCCACCTTTCTTGTACAGCAGAACCACATTTGCAACCTTCCCCACCTTTCTTGTACAGCAGAACCACATTTGCAGCCTTCCCCACCTTTCTTGTACAGCAGAACCACATTTGCAACCTTCCCCACCTTTCTTGTACAGCAGAACCACATTTGCAGCCTTCCCCACCTTTCTTGTACAGCAGAACCACATTTGCAACCTTCCCCACCTTTCTTGTACAGCAGAACCACATTTGCAACCTTCCCCACCTTTCTTGTACAGCAGAACCACATTTGCAACCTTCCCCAACTTTCTTGTACAGCAAAACTACATTTGCACCTTCCAATCTCCTGGAACCACTTACACTGACCATGCTGCCGTCATAATTAACCCCTCCTCTAAGATTACAGATAAAGCCATACTAATATACAATAATATACTAATAAAGATATAGACTCTTAACTGGCAGGGATAGGGAGACACTTTGGGAGAGTCACACCAGCAGCAACTGGCATCAACCGGCTTTTCATTATTTATTAACAGCCCCTGCGGTTGCGGCACAATGCCAGCTGAATGTCTGCTCCAATCTTCACCATGGGTTTGTGTATTGCTTTGGAGAACATTTACTTCTACAATGTAAACTTTTATTTACATTTTTATTATTTGTTTAGCTTCTTGTTTTTTTTGCCAGTTGCTTGAATTCCAGATACCAGGGATTTTACTGTATTTATGGCGACTTATTTACCACATCCTAATAGTTGCTTGTTGTGTAACCAACAGATTGAAGAACTTGTTGCAGTCTGCGATAGATGCTAACATGAACGCACTAAGGGTGTGGGGGGGAGGTGTGTATGAACAGGACGCATTTTATCAACTGTGTGATGAACTGGGGATTATGGTAAGAAAATCGCTAGGTTTGTTTATGTGTGTGCTAGAAGAAGATGCTTTTGCAACTATGGCAAACAATATTTACACAATGTAGGGTTGAATACTTAAGATCTATTTTTGAAATTTCTATCTTCTTTCCCATTTTTGAGATCCAGGTAAGAGATGGTTGGATTTTCTAAATTGGATTCTAGATCCTGACAGTTCCTTTTTCTTCTTCTATCTTTTTTTCTTTTCCTTCATTCTATTTTCTTACTCACTTTTTCTTTATATTTCTTTCCTTTCAATTTCTTTTTTTATCAAGGGGTTTTTGTTTGGGGGAAGGAGGGATGGGGTTGTTTTGATTTTGGAGTTTAGGCAACCTGTATCAATGATTCTTTTTCATTTATTTTATGTATTTGTTAATTCTTGATATTTGTTTGACCACAAAATATTCAAAAAAAATGCCACCCCTTCCTTTCCTATGCACTAGATTATATTACTTTGTTCTTCCTCCCAGAATGTATCTCTGTTTCTGTCCTGGTACTAAACTTCATCCGCCATTACGACAGGCTGTCTGTGTCCTCTTGAAATGTACCCTCCTTCCCTATTCAAGGCACTTTTTAGTTTTTTTGTATAGAAAATTACAGCACACCATAAGCCCTTTGGTATTCGATGTAGTGCCGACCTATATATTTCTACCAAATAAAATGAAAACCTTCCTACCTCGTATCCATCAATTTTTGTTTCGTTCATGTGCTTGTCCAAGTGTCTCTTAAATGCCCAAATGTTTCAGCCTCCACCACCACCCCTGGCAATGCATTGCAGGCATCTATTAAGTAACCTTTCATCCTTCTTCACTCCAGAGAGAAAAGTCTGAGCTCTGCTAACCTTGCCTCATAAAAATTATTTTCCAAGGAAAATCCAGAAAACATCCTGGTAAATCTCCTCTCCATAGCTTCCACATCTTTCCTATAATGAGGTGACCAGAACTCAACATAATATTAAGTTGGTCTCACAAGAGATTTGTAGAGGTTCAACGTGACCGCTCAACTCTTGAATACAGTCCTCTAGCATCCCATAGGCCTTCTTAACCATCCTATCAAGCTGAGCAGCAACCGAGAGCTGTATGGATTTGGACCCCAAGATCCATTGTTCCTCCAAACTGTTAAGTATCCAACCATTAACCCTGTACTCAGGCTTCTGGTGTGACCTTTCAAAATGCATTACCTCATACTTAACTGGATTGAACTCCATATGCCACTTTTCTGCCCAACTCTGCCTCCTGTCTTTATCCTTTTGTAACCTACGACAACCTTCAGCACTATATAGAGAATGGGAGAAAAAAGGGATCAAAAGAATAGAAAATTGCTTTTCAGGAAGTAAATTACTATCCTTTGAACAAATGAAGGATAAATATAATCTTCTTCTTTGGCTTGGCTTCGCGGACGAAGATTTATGGAGGGGGTAAAAGTCCACGTCAGCTGCAGGCTCGTTTGTGGCTGACAAGTCCGATGCGGGACAGGCAGACACGGTTGCAGCGGCTGCAGGGGAAAATTGGTTGGTTGGGGTTGGGTGTTGGGTTTTTCCTCCTTTGCCTTTTGTCAGTGAGGTGGGCTCTGCGGTCTTCTTCAAAGGAGGTTGCTGCCCGCCAAACTGTGAGGCGCCAAGATGCACGGTTTGAGGCGATATCAGCCCACTGGCAGTGGTCAATGTGGCAGGCACCAAGAGATTTCTTTAGGCAGTCCTTGTACCTTTTCTTTGGTGCACCTCTGTCACGGTGGCCAGTGGAGAGCTCGCCATATAACACGAGGACAAATTGGGAAGCAGTTTGAGGTTACCAGAGGGAAGTAATTTTGAATATGTGATTACAGACACAATGATAATCAAAAAATGTATAACAAATATGTATATTAAACTGCAAGAAAAGGAGAATGAGGAAACAAATGGTAAAACTAAACAAAAATGGGAACAAGATTTAAAGATAAAGAATGAAGCATGGGAGAAGTTATGCTCTGGAACTATGAGAAATACAATAAACACGAGGTTACGTATGATACAATATAACTGGATACACAGGCTATACATTACACCTCAAAAGTTAAATAAATGGGACCCAACAGTATCTGATAGATGTTTTCGCTGTAAAAAGGAAATGGGAACAACAATTCATGCAATTTGGACATGTGAGAAAGTGAAAAAATTTTGGGAAGATCTAAACCAGATATTAAATAAAATCACAAAAAGCAATATACCAAAAAACCCAGAGATCTTACTCCTAAGTAACATAAAAAACAAAGAATATGGACTTGATTTGGATGGTGCACAAAAAAGATTTGTTAGGATAGCCCTAGCTGTAGCAAAAAAATGTATTATGTCAGCCTGGAAATTAGAAGATAACTTGAGAATACAACAATGGTATATAGAAATGAATAAATGTATTCCACTAGAAATGAATAAATGTATTCCACTAGAAAAAATAACATATAATTTAAGAAATAATATTACAATATTTGAACAAATATGGGAGCCATACATGAAACACAATAGAGAAAACCTACCGGGGACATCTACCACCTAAAATGACAGAAGGAGAAGGAAATGAAAAGAATTGACTCAGTGGAACTTCTTGTTTATTTTTATTGAGTGATAACATTGTTTGACGGGTTTAATGTATCTTAGATTCTGAACTTTAATGAATGGGAGGGGAGGTAGGGAGGGTGGGATGGGAAGGGGGGGGGGGAGAAAACGACACTGTATATATTTGAAAAGAAAAATGTATGTATCTTGATCAATGTGGTTTATAGTGTGAAAAATAAAAAATTTAAAAAAAACCTTCAGCACTATCCACAACTCTTCTAACCATATTATCTACAAACATACTGACCCATCCTTCTGGTTCTTCATCCAGGTAATTTATAAAAAAAGTCACAAAGAACAGGTGTCCAGAACAGATCCCTGCGGATCTGACCTTCAGGCAAATAATCTGCAGATTTCACATCATTTATAAAACAAAGAAACACTCTGATACTGGCACAGATCCAGTGACTCATGTTGTTCTGCTGGAAAACCGACCATCCCCCCCCCCACCACAGTCTTGCTGCTGCCCCCATTGCCAGTTTCCTATCCTTGTGTCACAACCTCATTGTCACTCCTGTGACACTTCCCAAAGCAGGTTGTGAGATAAGAATAGCAATCAACTTTTTAAACATTGTCCACTTTTGAACAATGACCAAAGGAGGAAGGTTGTTGCCTGTCTTGAAATGGGCCTTTATTGTTTATCATTGTGATCTGACCACTCCACAAATCCTTTTATTTGAAACCAGAGTTAGGTATTGCAACACCTGATCAGTGGATAGGAAGTCAGTCCTCATTTATCCTCTGATCATTACTAGATATTCCTGAAGTTACTGATTCTGAATCTTGTTAACTGAGATGTGTTTGACCACAGAGTTAATGAAAGGTGATTAACCAGTCCTCTGTCATTCTCTCCATGTTCTTTTTTAGATTTGGCAAGATTTCATGTTTGCTTGTGCACTTTATCCTACTGACAAAAGCTTTGTTGATTCTGTCAAGGCAGAAATTATTCACCAGGTCAGTGGTAAAATTATTTTTATCCCCAATTTATATATTATTTGGTAATGTGATGATTTTATTGTTTAACTTTATTTTATAATCTCTAGATTTGCAGAAGATGCAACTTTTTTTTCCCTGTAATTTTATACAAGCCCTTTGCAGTTTGCAATGGTGTTGTGATCACAACACTGTTGCCCAGTGTCAGAGGGATGCCATTTTGTTGGAGGATGAGCATTCCACCCAACTTCCCTCAAAGATCCATTCTTTCAGCCTTGTTCCCTTGTCTCAACTCTGTTTGCTGGCCCATGGTAGACACCATCTTTCACACATGCAATACTCTGGAATGGATGATTTGGACAACATACACACACACACACACAAACACCCACCCATTACACACACACACCCACCCACTACACACACACACACACACACACACACACACACACACAATCCCACCCCCCACCCCCTTGTTGACTCTCATTTCCCAACTCAGGATGGGCAGTGAGAGATGCAACCAAAGCTGCAGTAACCTTCAGCCAATCTCTGCTGTTCCCACTTACTGGCTCCGTCACTCTTGCTTTTTAATCTTCAGGTTCCATTTATTCCATTGCTCCTCTGGTCAGCTTCTGTCTTTCCCGTAGCATCTTGCCTTCCTTTACCCACATTAACACTTATTCCCAGTGCTTCAAATGTAGATTTTTTCTCATTGCCATTTATCTTTCCAAATCTGTAACTGATTTATATCCTGTTCTATCCTTTGACAGTCCACAGATTCCATCTGCAAACTTACTAGCTCACCCATCTACATTTTCATCTAAGTCATAGTCATATGGCATGGAAACAGGCCATTTCGCTTGGCCCGCAGGAAAAATAATCTCAGGGTTGTATGTGATTTCATGTGTGTACCTTGAACATAAATTTGAACTATGAAGTGAGGCCTCACCAATGTCTTATACAGCTGCAACGTGACCTCCCAACTCAATAATCTGACTGATGAAGGCCATTGGGCCAAAAGACTTTATTGACCACATTATTTACCTTTGGTGCCACTTTGAAGTTACCAGTGCTCTTAGATCCCTCTGTTCTACAATGCCCCTCAGATCCTTACCATTCACTGTAAATCCAGAAGATATAGGAGAAAAAGCAGGCTATTTGGTCTATTCAGTCCTCTCCACCATTCCATCATGAGCTGATTCATTCTCCAACTCAGTACCACTTCCCTGCCTTCTCACAACTTTTGATGCCCTTTCTATTCAGATACACCAATAACTTAAAATTCCAGAATTCACCACACCTTCGCATCTCTGTTTTAAATGGGCATCCTTTCATTCCTGAGGTTGTGCCCTCTTGTCCAAGACTCCCCTACCATGGGAAAAACTTTCTCCCATCTACTCTGTCCAGGCCTTTTAACATTTAGAATGCTTCTATGAGGTCCCCCTCATTCTTCTGAACTCCAAAGGATACAGTCCAAGAGCCATCAAGTATTCCTCATACGCTAATCCCTTAATTCCAGGAATGATAATTATGAATCTTCTCTGAACCCTCTTTCAACTTCCAACATATCCTTTCTTAAAAAAGGAGTCCAAAACTGTACCTTGAACTCTAAGTGCGGCCTCACCAGAGCCTTTATTTCCTCAGCATCACATCCCTCCTCTTGTATTCTATTCCACTAGATATGAATCCCAACATGGCATTTGCCTTCTTCACCATTTACCCAACCTGGAGGTTAACCTTAAGGGTATTCTGCATGAGGTCTCCCAAGTCCCTATGCAGCTCTGAATTTTAAATTTTCTCCCATCCAAATAATAGTCTGATCTTTTATTCCATCTACCAAAGTGCCTGACCATACACTTTCCATCATTGTATTTCAT
This sequence comes from Narcine bancroftii, assembly GCF_036971445.1. Lineage (NCBI taxonomy): Eukaryota > Metazoa > Chordata > Chondrichthyes > Torpediniformes > Narcinidae > Narcine > Narcine bancroftii. Next base: position 185,705,790 of record NC_091471.1, on the reverse strand, counting down.
TTGCTATTTCTTTGCCCTTTCTCCTAAACTAGCCAAGTCTCACTACCTGACCCTCCACCTATATTTGTATCATTTGCATACTTGACCACAAAGCCATTTATTCCACAATCCAAATCAGTAATATACAACATAAAAAGAAATGGCCCCAAGACTGATCCCTGTGCAACACCACTGGTAACCAGCAACTAACCAAAATAGGATCCCTTTATTCCCATTCTCGGTTTCTATTGATTATTGGAAGATCATAACCAATGCCTCCACAATCTCTAGATCTACTTCTTTCTGAACCTGAGGTGCATTCCATCTGGTCCAGGAGACTTATCTACCCTTAGGCCTTTCTCTTTCATAATCGTGACTGCACTTATCTCTCTTCCCTTACACCCTTGAAAGTCTGGTACTGTTAATGTCTTCCACAGTGAAGACTGAGGCAAAATACTCATTCAGTTCCTCTTCCATCTCTTTGTCACCTATTACAATTCGTCCAGTGTTCTACTCATGTTAGACTTCCCAAAACACCTCACCTTTCTCTGTATTGCAAATCATACCGTGTTCATTTTCATCTGAATCATTAATGTGGATGACAAACAGCAAGTCATTCAAGTACATCACAAATAGTGGGGTTCCAACACATCCTTTTCGAACATCATTGGTCAGGACCGACAGCCCAAATGTCAGCTTTCCAGCACTACCCTCTGTCTCCTGCTAGCAGGTAAATTCTGAATCCAAAGCAACAATTTGCTGTGAATCCTATGCCTCTTGACCTTCTGAATCGTCCAATCATGATGGACTTGAAGCAGTGTCTGGGAGTCATCCCAGCGCCACCACCACCCCCTCTTAACACTGCCACTAACCACCCCAGCGCTGCCACTAACCCCTTCTCAGCACTGCCACTAACCCCCCATTCCGCTCAGTGCCATCACTAACTGCCTCCCCATCCCACTCAGCGCCACCACTAACACCTCCCACTCTGCTCAGCGCCGCCATTAATTCCCCCCCCGTTCTGCTCAGTGCTGCCACTAATCCCCCCATTCTGCTCAGCACCGCCTCTTATCACCCCCTACCTCGCTCAGCGCCGCCACTAATCCCCCCATTTCGCTCAGCTCAGCGCTGCCACTACCCACTTTGGCGCCACCACTAATCCCCCTCTCCCCAGTGCCATTGTATGGGGAGGGGGTGTGCTCGGGATGAGGCTTGGAGGCCAAGGGGGTGGTAGCCCAAAAAAAAGTTTGGGTACCTCTGATGTAGAGAATCTGTGCCTCCTACTCTTGCGAAAGGCCAGGCAATGTTCTAAAGGACCCATCCCACTCTCTTCTCTGTCCTCCCATCAGGGAGAAAGTTCAAGGGTGAAATCATAAACCAACAGGTTTAAAGACCGTTTATTCCCTGCAGCCATCAGGCTCCTGAATGAACCCCACAACATGCTGATATCCTGATGCCCTTCTATGCAGTAACTGATCCTTTCACTGTACTCTACACATTGTAATTGTTATTGCTCTTCTATTTTGTGCAGCTGAATGAACATTAGAGTTGACCTGTTAGCTGCTTGAGAAAGTAGCCTTCTCACGACACAGATATGACAATAATCTTGAATTTGTGGCCACCTCTCTTCAGAAATAGTTGTAACCGAATGGAGTGGCTCACATTTTTCTTCAGCCTAACATCCTTTACTCTTTTCCCACTGTGCTGCTGTTCAAGAACCTGCACGTCTTCGTGCTGAAAGCTCCACAGGAGTCTTTTGGTTTTAGCTCCACACGTCTTGTATCCACTATAGTTGTTGCCTCCTAAATCTGTTGGTTGTCGGTCCTGAGAGATACCTTCGGCTAAATTGGTTTAATTAAAGTTTAAAGCTAAAAATAAAACATTAAAAGTACTTCACTGATTAGGAAAATCTGTTGAGAGGAAATAATGAAATCAATGTTTCAGTTCATCATAAAACTTCATGGACCTGCAGTGATAACTCTCTTTCTCATCACTGCTGAGTTTGTTTCAGATTTCCAGCATCTGAATTATCCTTTTGGATTTGAGACTGTTCCTTTTTGTCTTTAGATTCGGCGATTAAAATCTCATCCGTCCATCATAATCTGGAGTGGAAACAATGAAAATGAGGCTGCACTCGCATTAAACTGGTTCCATATTCCACTGTCTAATATGTCACTCTACTTGGATGACTACGTACAACTCTATGTCAATAACATCAGAGAAACAGTACTTCAGGTAGGAAATACCTTGAAACAGCGATCACACATTGGATATTGCCTGGCAACATCTGAGAATTATAAGAAAAATTGAAAGCTGTGGAAACTTGTTTTAGATTACATAACTTTCTATAAAAAAAGTGAGAGTGGTTTATCTGTATGTTCTACAGTTAAGGAAACACCTTTCTTTCTAGATTATAGTGTGGGTGGATGTTCAGACACCAGATGGTGGATCAGTTTTGGCAGAACAGGTGCAACTCCTCCTCACATCTTGCATCTATTGAGAATAGACTCTCCCTGGCACCTTTTGTTCCCAATTTGGTTCTTTGTTAATGTAGACCGTTAACATTGTGTTTTCTTGGTCATCTCAGGACCCATGATGTTCCATTCGTTTAAATGGTGCTACCCATTTCATTCTTCATTTTACCCATTAGTTCAGCCTTTGGCTCTTCAAGTGTTTAAATATACACAAGTCAGCCGTGATCCCCTGAGAACTGGGCTTAGGCTACAGAAAGAAGTTTACTTCATGATGATTTCTTTACCCCTCTAACATGAATTTCTGAATCAAAGCATGCTGCCATGAAAATGAGGTTAAAGCAATTACGAAGCAGCTCTGAAACACAACGAAAACAACTTCCAGTCCCAAACTCCTGTGGTAAAGGTAAGGTGTGGAACGTCAGAAATAAAGGGCTTTGCAGAATTGGTTATGCACTTTGAAAAAGATTGAGGATACTTGCACTTTGAATTAGCAGTCTGTCTGTTCTATTTATAAAGATATATTTCACAGCTTATAAACGATTGTGTGAAATTCTGGCTGAGTTTATTTGTGATGAAGATTAATTGTATAAAGAATAGGTTGGGTGTATCTGCAGGTTATTTAACAACATATCATTTTGATAATGAGCATGATTTTAAAAAATTGCATTTGAGAATGATAGGTATAGCCAACTCCTTTTAATATGTCCACATCAGTTCCTTGCTAGCTGTTTAAACCAAAGGTAAATAAGTACCTTGGGAGAATGAAATAAATTGGGGTGAGATGAATGGTAGAGAGGAGGTTTGTATAGATATTAACACTAGCATAGTCTATCAATTTTTGGAATATTTATTTTGTACAGCACAGAAATTCCCATGATAAAAATCTCATTTGCCCATTCCATTCTCTTCCTTGTCTCTTTAAGTGTCTGTCTTTCCATCTTCTCGAGATGAAGTTTCAAGGTTTCAAATATCTCTGAGTAAAAGTAAATCTCCTTTCAAAACATGTTCATCTCACCTCAAACTGTGTTCGGTTGTTTTTGATCCCTTTATCAGGGGAAATAGATTCTGACTATGTACTCTATCTCTGTTTCACAGTTCTTGAGTTTCTGTTTATCATAATCTTATATGCTTCAAGTCACTCCTCAGCCTCATTTGCTCCAGGGAAAACAAGCCCAATCTCTCCCCATAACTATACTCCTACAATCCAAGCTACATCTTGGTGAATCTCCTCTATATTTTCTCCAGCCCAATCAGGCCCTTCCTATAATTTCATGGCCCAAGTTTGGTCTAAGCAGCTTGTCATTAGGTTGGAACATTATGTCCCAATTTCAAGACTCTATGAATACAAGCAGATCTTATGCCTTCTTCACCACCCTCAGGGACTATGGACTCAATACCACTCAACTAGCTGATCTATCTCTCTTGTATGCTACCTCATTGCTGTCTGTAACTCTGCTGTTAATTATGGTGTCATTGGCAAATTTGCATTTTAATTGTGCTTAGTCACACAGTCATGGATGCAGAGAGAGTAGAGCAGTGGACAAAGCACGCATCCTTGAGGTGCCCCTGTGATGATTCTAAGTGAGGAGAAGTCGTTATTAATGATACACACTAACTATGGTCTTCCAATGAGGAAGACAAGGATCTACTTCTACCACTACCCCAGCAGACTTTTCCAGGCACCCACCACTTTCTGTGTAAAATATTTATTTCGCACATCTCCCTTAACTTCCTCGCCCTCACCTTATACAAATGTCCCCTGGCATATAATACTTTTGTCCTGGGGTAAGAATTGGGACTATCCACTCGATCAATACTTCATGATTTTATAAACCTCTAACACATCTCCCCTTAGCCTCCAACATCTGAGATGTTTCCCAAATTTGCTCAATCTCTTCTCCATAAATCATACCCTTTAAACCAGGCCACAAACCAGCTAAGCATCTTCTGTACCCTTTCCAAAGCTAACACATCCTTCTTATAATGGGGCGACCAGAATTGCACACAGTATCCAAGGGCCTAACCAAAGTTTTATGAAACTGCTACATTACTTCCTTATTCTTACACTCGGTGCCCTGACCAATGAAGCCAAGCCTTTGTTACTACCCTATCTACCTGCATGACCACTTTCCATGAGCTATGGACTGGACCCCTAAATCCCTCTGCATATCAATACTTTTAAGAATCCTACAAGTCACTGTATACATCCCCTTACATTTTACCTCTCCAAAGAACAATATTTCACTTGTCTGGATTAAACTCCATCTGCCATTTTTCTGCCCATATCTGTAACTGATCTTTATCCTGTGGCATACCTTTGATAACCCTCTATACTGTCCACATCTACAAACTTACTAACCCACCCTCTTATTTTTTTATCCAAGTCTTCATTTGTATATTTCACAAACAACAAGGGTCCAACATCAATCCCTGTGGAACACCACTGGTCATAAACCTCTAGCCCAAATAACACCCTTCCAACACTACTGGCCAATTTTGTATCTAAAGTATCAGCTCTCTAGGGATCCCATGCATCTGTATCAGCCTATCCATGAGGGATGCTTTATTTCGCCAAGTTCATGGAGACAACATCCACTACAGTACCCTCATCAACCATCTTTGTCATATCTTCAAAAACCTCATTAAATTGGAAAGACGTGACCTGCTGGGGATTGGGACATGTTCCAAGCATAAACACCATTTGCTAAGTCACAATCTATTTAAAAACTATGATGTAATTTCATGTGATGCTTTGTGTTATTGTTCAGGTGACTGAATGAATTTATAAATAAATTTATGGGAAGAAATTAATCAGGAACTAAAACCCAATGTACCTGTTACCTTTCTGAGAATTGAATAGTGGAAAGTACATGCAGACTACTTCCTTGAGTTCCGAGTTATCAGTAAAACTCTTGTCCCCATAGCTAATTAAAGCCAGTGCTGTAAGTTTTTAATTAAACCTCTGTGTAGTTTGCTTCCCATTTTTATTATTGTTGCTTCAAAGCAAAAAATATAATAAAAGTCATTATTTTTATTGTTAATTTATTCCCATGCCATTAGTAATAAGATTGTTTTCATGCTGGTTAATTAAGGAGCAAGGATTGATAGTCTATACTGTTGTGTGATCACACGTACAGTTAAAGTTGAACTTACAATAGTTTTTATAAATCGTCATAAAACAGTACAGCATGATGTTGTGCTGACCTCTGTAAACTTACTCCACAACAATCTAATCCTTCCCTCCAATTTTCTTACATCCATTTGACTGGCTAAAAGTCTTTTACGTATCCCTACTATACGAGCCCCCATCATTGCCCCAGCAATGGATTTCAGGCACCCACCACTTTTTGTGTGTTCAAAAACAAAAACCTCTGATGTCTCCCCTAAACTTTCCTCCACTCAACTTGAACAGATGTGCTCTGGTATTGGCCATTGCTGCCCTGGCGAAAAGGTGCTGGCTGACCACTCTATCTATGCCTGTCATATCTTATACACCTCTCTTAAGTCGCCTAACCCTCCGTTCTCCAAAGAGAAAAGTCCTAGCTTGCTTGACCTTTCTTTGTAAGACGTTCTCCAATCCAGGCAACATCTTGATAAATCTCCTCTGCACCCTCTCAGAAACTTACACATCCTGTCTAAATTGAGATGACCAGAACTGAGCACAATAGAAGTGTGATCTAATCAGAGTTTTATAGAGCTGCAACATTAACATGTGGCTCTAGAACTTAACTGATGAAGGCCAGCGCATCATATGTCTTCTTAACCATCCTATCCACTTGTACAGCAACCTTGAGCTGTCTATTGGACTTGGACTTCTCCACACTCCTAAAAATCCTACCATTAACCATTTATTTTGCCTTTAAGTTCTATCTTCCAAAATGAATTACTTCACACTGTTCCAGATTGAGTTCTTCAGAACAGAAAAAGACCCTTCAGCCCAACATACATTCCACCAAGATAGTTCCATTTTGCCTCTAAATTATCCATGTACCTGTCTAAATGTCTTTTGGACAATGCAGTCATTTCTGTTTCTACTTGACACTTGTTCCAGATTATAAAAGACACAGGCTTTATGTTATTACAAGAAATGATGACCCAGTTTTATTATGTAAAGGATTTCCCCTCCAATCTCCATGAATACTGTTGCACCCTTCACACCAATGTCTCATTTCAAACACCCCATGGCTCAGGCCTGGTTGTTCTGTGGTTCATGGGAGTAGGACAACTCCTTTCTGACCAAGGCATGGTGATTTTCTTGATACAGGAAGCTGCTGACTGGCTAAGTGATGACCATTCCCATTGGCCCTTGGAGATTCAGGCAGTGCACACAGGAGATGAGGCAGCAGAGTGTCTGGGCCAGTAAATCAGTATACTTGGTGGTGATTGGTCTAAATGCCCACTGATGAGGTTACTGAACTGAACCGGCATCCAAAGATGGATTCTCCTGATCTTGTTGCAGACTGTACAATGGAACCTGATTTATCGCAAATTCGGATATAACGCAATGAGTTATTAGACTCATCAGCAGGAGCGTGGACTATTAACTGCAAAGAATGGGCAAGTGGTGATGTGAGATAGAATTTACAATACAGATGAGCTGTCACAATGCCGAGGCAGCAGGAGAGAACGGGTAACGCCGACCAGGTTCCCCCGCAGGAGGAGTATACAAACAGGAGGTGCCTGTCTTTGCATCGCTCTACAGCCCTGGAATCCCGGTGCACAGGCTGACAGTTTCCAGGACCCCTGGCTGCAGGGATGGTAGTTCAAATCACATCGACCACTGGGCTTGACACTATCTATGATCCAGACGACAGCATAAGGAAACAAGCAGAGCCGCCACCATCATTCAAGCGGCTTGGAGAGGTCACCAAGGTTGGCAAGAAATTGTCAGCCAGGTACGGGCTGCAGCGAAGATCCAGGCTTTGTTCCAAGGTTACCCAATCAGGTTGAGGAGGGAGGCTGCTCTGGGGAGAATACAGTGAAGAATCCATAGATACTGTCGGGGGATAACCCTGAGAATGTCCCCCTGAACACGAGTGCAGGATCTCAGACGTGGCAAGGTGGCAAGCCGGAGAGCACAGCTCAAGGCCAAGGGACCAGCAATTTGGATCAAGCACAACACTTGCTACAACCTCCGCAAAGTGACCATACCTGTTAAGGGGTCTGTGGCAGACGTGCTGAGATACAGGTACCTTATAACCACTGTCAAAGCATATCGCCAGTCAGAAATAAATAGTTAGATCAGCACTGTCCCTAGAATTAAAAAAAACAGCCTACAAATACAGCAGGTCAGGTGGGGGGGATCATGATAATACCTCGTTAAAGTGGTATTCCACTCTACATGCATATTGTCCTGGCATTGAATCATTTCATCCACTGTGACCCACTCCCCTCACTACTTCTGTAAACAGTTTCTAATTCTATGATGTCCATCTCAACAATGTATCGTGCCTTGATTTGGCACAGCGTATCTTTAAAGGTGAAGCATGGCAATAGTGCAGCTCTGAGGAAGATTGAAGGGCAGGCCTGAGGTAACAAGCACTATGTTTCGAGGCATCCCTATTCCTCGTCAAAGAGCCTTCCAGAGAAACACTGTCCTCTCTGGAGACTGTGGGTATGTCCTGTCGGTATAATGTGTGATCTTTGCAAACATCTGCAAGAAATGTAAACAGATGTAATGAGGGTAACAGCAGGAAGCTTTGATGGCATGTGATGGAGGCACTATCTGCTCCTCTGTCTTTCTGAAGCATTTGATGCACTAATCTTTGAGTTGGAACAGCTTACAGGACAAGCAAACCTGCAAGCACAAGGGTAGGCCATTCAGCACTCCAGCATACCCAGTAATTACTTGGATCTTGGCCTATCTGTATCCTCAGACTGTTCCTCCTGCACTGTCACCTGAATATCACCAGCATTTTATGTTCAGGTTTATTGTCACTTGTCCCAAGATGCATTGATTTGTGTGCAGACTAGTAGACATCTCATAAATTGTGCAAGTAAGACCCAGTACATAGGGCAAAGTTACAAAGAGAGAACAAGGGCAGCATAATGTTACTATTTTGGTGTTTATTCAAGAGCCTGATAACAGCAGGTTAGAAGTTTTCCCTGAATCTGGTGGTTTATGATCTCCTCCTCATGAATTTCCTTCCTGAGAGGAGGGGTCATGAAGAGATTCTGGCCAGCATGGGATAAGTCTTTTAATATGTTGGTTATTTTCCAAGGCAGCGAGAGTTATAGATGGAGTCAATGGAGGGTAGGGGAGGTGGTCTGAGCCATATTCAGAATCCTCTCCAGTTTCTTGCTGGCTTGTGCAGAGCCATCCTGTCTCATGCAGTGATGCATCCTGATTGAATGCTTTCAAAAGTACACCTGCATAAGTTGTTGAGGGAAGTTTGGCTTTCAGTATTTTTATGTGTAGTACACTCTTGATTAACAGCTGAAACCTGTTTTCAGGAGGATAGAAGCCGTCCATACATCACCTCCAGTCCCACGAATGGAAAGGAATCTGTGGAGGAGCACTGGGTTGCCAAGAACCCGTATGATGTCCACTATGGTGATGTTCACTATTATAATTATAACAGAGATTGTTGGGACTGGACTCGTTTTCCAAAGCCAAGATTTGCATCAGAGTATGGGTTCCAGTCTTGGCCATCCTTTTCTACACTGGCGACGGTTTGTACCATACCCTGTGTCGTAATATTTGTGATAGCAGTTTGTCATTAGTTCACTTGAGTTCATGGTGCTACTGCATTTAACTAACAATCTCATTATATTAGCTTCATTTCGTGGTGTTATTGTCATGAATGCAGGCATCGAAACTAAGCATGCATCTCTTGCTTTCTGTTGAAAACATTCATCGAATCCCCATTGCTTTGAATGTTGAAATTTTTCTGGATGATTGCTGATTTGAACATTTATAAAGGATATACTCAGGTAGATTTCTGTTATAAAAGCCTTGGGAATCTAAAGTAATATGGTGGGAGAGGGCGGTATTAGTATCCCCCCCTCATCCCACAGTCTGAGGAGCCAGGCAGCGAGCTGCTCACCTGACCACTGGCAGTGTCAGTCCGCCAGCCAGGCAAGCTCCTTAGGGGAGAAATCCCGGGTCTCGGTAGTCTCCGAGGGTACCCTGGCACACGCCCCGGCTGCCCCCTCCTCATTGCCCCTCTCTTCTCCACAGAGGACCTGGGACCATGTGGTGACGGGTCAGGCTTGTGAGGGCTCAGCAGTGGGGGAAACGGGACAGTTGTGGTAGGACCCTGGCTCCCCAGGCATCCCATCCTCATCACTCTCCATCCAATGTCCCTATCCCCAAGCCAAGCGTCCAGCGGGCTCTAATTTTAATTGGGTCGGGTTGCCAGCCTGACCTACAGGCTGCCTGAACCTGCTGTAGCCACACCAGTTGGCACACGACCTTGGTGCCTCTGGTCTCCAGGTCGCTCACTCTGCCTTGGGCAGCAAGAAGTGCCTTCTGCAGTCTGCTGCAGGTCTGTCCCAGGGCTTCTGTTTCCCTGTCCTTTTAGTCAGAGACAGTCTGCAGCTTTTCCAGGAGCTGATTGGTGATCCCTACCTGGCGTCTCAGCAGTCAGTAGACACTCTGACTGTCCCTTCCCTTGGGAAACCCCGAATCTTTCAGGAGGGCTACCACGTGGTGGCCCATTCGCTCGTCATGAAGGTCCATCTGCTCAGACCAGTCCATAGGTTCACTGAAGTCAGCCAGCATGCTGGCCAGACTTCCAAATCCCTCACTATTGTCAGCCCACCTGGAAATTCTGTCTTTGGGACCATTACTGGTTTTCCTTCCCCGTTCCAAATCATCCCTCTCTGATTTGTCCTTGGGATCTTGCTTGCAGCGCCAAATGTTGTAAGGGTTTGTGGGTCCCACAGGTTAAGAACCAGACCAAAGTCGAGGTACAAAGCACACGTTTATTTCAGGAATGCAAATGGAACAGCAAGGTCAATATGCGAGGCAAACCTATACACACATGCACAATAAGCAAGGGGTCAATGTAGACTTCAGATAGCGAGGGAGAGATCGACAAAAGACTGGGGAAATTACATGAATACACACATTCAACAGTCAGGATCAAGGTGATACTACATGCCCCACCCTTTGACTGGTACGGACACGGCTCTTGCTACCTAACCTCGGGACTTACCCCAACCAGTGCGAAAGATGCTACTTACGTGCCATGAAGGGTCAAAAAGAGATGGAACAAAGGTGCACGTAGCCCTTTATAGTTTTGCGGGCAGTATTGGGGGCCCAATCACTCGGGGCAGTCTGGGCCCTGTTGGCTGCTGTGGCCTTTGGCTCGAAGCCAAGTGCAGAGGCTCAGCAGGGGTCAGCTGAGGTAATTCACCTGGGCCAACTGGGTGAATGTCAGGGTTGAGTCTGGGCAGGTTGCCTGTACTGCAGCACCCAGTGATTTTATATGGGCCAATTGCAAGGGTCACCTTGATGGCTAGGGGTGAATCTTTGACCTTGATTGGCAGGTAGTGTGTCTTCTGAACAGGAGCACAGAAACACTACCAGGTGGAGAATGCTGCCTCTCCATTACACTGTTCCATACACCCACCAACCACCCTATGTGTAAAAAAAAAATTACCCCTTGGTTCCTGTTAAATCTCTTCTCCCCTCACCAACCTCCCCCCCCCCCCCCCCCACTTAACCATTTGGACTCTGTCCCTGTTTTCTGGGACTGGTTTTGTAGCCAACCACCACTAGTTGGTTCATACTAATTTTTATACTGTTGTTTACCCATGAACCCAGTCTGGAGTATATATTATGAAAGGCTAAAAATGGCCAGAATCTAAAGGGTTAAACCTCTGGTTACTGATTCCCCTACTCTGGGCAAAAGACTCTCTGCATTCACCTCATCTGGTCCTCATGATTTTGTACACCTCTATGCGATCACCCCTCATTCTCCTGTGATCCAAGGAATAAAGCCTGCATCTGCTCATCCTCTCCCAAAAGCTCAGGTTCCTGAGTCCTGGCAACATCATCGTAAATTTTCTCTGCATCCTCTCGAGCTTGACAACATCTTCCTATAGCACAGTGACCAAAACTGAACACAATACTCCAAATGGGGCCTTGCCAAAATTTTTTATAACTACAACATGACCTCCCATCTTCTATACATATTGATTCCTGAAGAGTCCCATTTTTCTCTGGTTACCCTCTTTCCCTTTATGTATCTATAAAATCTCAGGTTTATCCTTAATATTATCTGCCAGAGCTATCTCCTGTCCTCTTCTTTCCCTCCTGATTTCCTGTTTTAGCTTGCCCTTAGTTTCTTTAACTCATGGTCTTACCTCTCTCCATAACTATCTTAAACCTAATAGAACAATGATCGCACGGGGAGTCACGTGATGGAGTAGTGGCCGGACGGTGAACTCCAGCCCTCTCCAGAAAAGTCGGGAAAAACAAAGGAAAATACAAAGGCACAAAAATAAAAATTAAAGAAAAGTGAGTATAAAGGTGGAAAGAAGATGGCGACGAAAAAAGAAAAATCGAAATCAACGGTAAGAAGAGAGGAAGAGAAGACAACGGAAGAAGGAGAAGGCCTTACCTGCTCGAAGAGCCCCGCGGTGGAGAGAGAAACCCGCTCCCTCAGATCGGTAAAAAGTGGACTACAAAAATGGCTCGCTGAGCCGAGTAAAAGTGCGCAACCGCGCATGCAAAAAAACACACCGCCGGGAGGGGTGACCAGCTGGGGAGTCGATCTCCACAGCCGGCAATGACAGCTGCAGAACACCTGCAGCAAGAGGAGAACATAGAAGGCAACGAAAACAAGAAAGAAGAAAAGGGCAACAAAGAAACAACAGATGGCCAACCCAGAGGAAGAAGAAGAGGAAGAGTACAGTGAAATAGAAGAAGGGAAAGGCAAGATAAAGGATATACTTTCTCTTATTAAAGAATACATGGAGTCATTTAAAGAATGGCAAGCGCAAGAATTTAATGATTTAAGAAGAAGAATAAACAATACAGAAGAGAAAATGAATAAAATAGATATGACCTTAACAGAAATGGGAAAGAAAATGGACAAGATGGAAGAGCGGGAAGCAGCAGTAGAAATGGAGGTAGAGGACTTAAAAAAGAAATTAGAGGAATCTAATAAAAAAGTTATAGAGACACAAGAACTGTTAGCTCAGAAAATAGATATAATGGAAAATTATAACAGAAGAAATAACATAAAGATAGTGGGCCTTAAGGAAGATGAAGAAGGCAAGAATATGAGAGAGTTTATAAAAGTTTGGATCCCCAGGATCCTAGGATGTCCAGAACTACAGCAAGAAATGGAAATAGAAAGGGCACATAGAGCATTGGCCTTTAAACCACAACAAAGGCCAAGATCTATTTTAGTAAAATTCCTAAGATATACTACAAGAGAAAAGGTACTGGAGAAGACAATGGAAAAAGTAAGAGAGGGCAACAAGCCACTGGAGTACAAAGGGCAAAAAATCTTCATTTATCCAGATATAAGTTTTGAACTCCTGAAGAAGAGAAAGGAGTTCAATACAGCAAAGGCGATTTTATGGAAGAAAGGGTATAAATTTATACTAAAGCATCCTGCGGTATTGAAAATATTTATTCCAGGACAACAAAACAGACTATTCTCGGATCCAGAGGAAGCACGAAAATTTGCAGAACAATTACAAAATAGACTGAGGGATGAAGACGAAAACGATCTTATGGGAAGAAAAAAAACTATTCTCGGATCCAGAGGAAGCAAGGAAATTTGCAGAACAACTACAAAACAACCAGAGAGATGAAGATATGTAATAAGAGTAAAAATGACCACGATTTATATGTATATGGGTAAAGAGGTATATGTGTGTATATGTATAATGTGCATACATGAATGTATCCGTATTTAGAGGAAAATATAGATAGTATAGACAAGAATTAATAAGGGAAGGAAATGGAATAGAGGGAATAAGGAGGGAACTAAAAGCGTGACCTTTGTTACATATGAAAAGTGAAATCTTTTCTGGGGGGGGCTGGGTGGGGAGGAGTTGCGGTCACTGCAAAATCAGCTGACGCTTGCGAGTGAATTCGCAAATCCAAATGGAGAGGGGAGATGTGGTTGTCCGACAAGGGATAAAGGACAACTCAGGAGGGGAAGGGGAGATTGGGATAGAACAATGATTGCTGATCCCCAAAGGCTCATCCACAAACACTTCATCCACTTGCCCTTCCTAATATCCCAAGATTAGATCAAGCTTTGCCCTCTCCCGTGTAGGACCCTCTACGTATTGCCGGTGGAAACTTCCCTGAACATATTTGACAAATTCCACCCCATCTTTACCTTTTGTATTGACTTTCCCATTCAATATTTAGAAAGTTAAAATTCCCTACTATGATGGGATATTTTCTCCCCTAATTCCCATTGACTATTTGAGGGCCTGTATTGCACTCCCAACAAGGTGATGATCTCTCTTTTTCCCCTCAACTCCACTCATACAATCTCATGAGCCAACCTATATGTAATGTCATCCCTGACCATTGCCGTTGATCCAGCAGATTGTTTTATGCCCTGGATTCCAGCATCTATCTGCCATTCCTTGAGTCTTGATATTAACATTAAATTGTCTGATAAGATTGTGGCATTAGTTGTCCTGGCTGAGGTCTGAGACTGAATTTGCCACTGGTTCAAGGTTGGGCCTTGAGCCCTCTGATCAATGGTTCCCCTTAATGGTTTAATGAAAAGAGGCGAATGAAGAGATTCTGATCCCATTTAGGCTATTCTATTGCTAACTGGTTGGAAAATCTTTTTTTTCCTTTATTTAAAAGTTTTTATATCAAAGGAAAAATTGGTCTCGCCACAAATTTTAATCTGAGCATTTTAAAGCAGAGGAGTGATCAGGAGATTGGGAAAATGTTGCATCAGGGAGGAAAATCATGTGCATTTGACATTCCTACCTTTTGTTGATTAGATTTCTTCTGCTGAAGACTGGAAATTCAATAGTTCCTTTGTTGATCACCGACAGCATCTGTCTGCTGGCAACGAGATACTGCTGAACCAAATCCAATTTCACTTTAAACTTCCACAAGGAGAGGATTCCCTGCAAAACTTCAAAAACACACTTTACCTTACTCAGGTAAAAACATCGACTCTTGTTAGAACTGTTACTGTGATGTAGCAGAGTAAGTTTGTGTTTAGAAATTCCTAAGCTCAAGTTTATTTGGCACATTATGTGTGGTACTGTGAGAAGGGTAGTCTAACAGGTCAACTCTAACATGCATACAACTATGTAAAGTAGGAAACAGAGCAGTCACAGAATGTAGAGCTTTAATGAGAAAAATCAATTAGTACAAAGCAAGGAGATATTGTGGAGTTCATTCAGGAGCCCTAAGGTTTCAGGGAACAAACTGTTTTTAAATATAATGGTGCATGATTCACATTCTTGAGCCTTCGCCAGGAGGGAGAAGAGAGTGTGTCTGAGGTGTGATGGGTCCTTCAGTATGTTGACTGCTTTTCGTAGGTAGCAAAACATGCAGGTGGAATCCATGGAAGGGAGGGAAGTTTGCGTGATGTTCTGAGCTGTATTCACTGCCTTCTGTAGCTTTGGCTGATCTTGGCCTTATTTCTGTTATCAGAATTGTAAATACAGAATTGGTTTCTGAGATTGCATTAGAAACACAAGTTAAAGTGATTTGTCACACTGTGAGTCAGATCTCAACACTCATTGGTATATTGTGTTCAGAAAGAAAATCATGAAAGTGAGAATATCAGGCTTTCCCAGCAGGCTTTTCTGTAGTTTTGTCAGAATTGAAATGGTCATATCAATTCCTTTGCTAATTTGGTTGCATAAAGTTCCAACCAATTATGAATCTCAATTCTTTGTTGCCTGTAGTGGGGCTTAATCCTGAACAAGCCATAACAGGGGTGGCTGAGCAAAGCCTGGGGAACTGACAGTTTTTTCCACAGCTGGGTGCATGCTAATTAGCAAATAGTGGGACTGCCCTGAAGAAGCCAGATCACCTTTGCACTGCACATGGGCTTGTTTACAGCACAGTGCAGGCAGATTGATCTTTTTTTATGTAGGTTTATTTCTATAAACTTACTCCACATCAATCAAACCCTTCTTTCCCTCACAGCCCTTAACCCTTTTGCAGGCTGGATATGAATTGTGTCCCTGTGCTGATAAACAGAACTATTTTAGTGGGAGCTGACAGTTTTTTGTAGATTGAGGCTACTTTGAACTTGTGACTGAATCTCTTGATTTGACAACATTGAGGTGTTAAAAGTGTTCTCCTTTGCAAACAGGTGATGCAGGCCCAGTGCATAAAAGTGCAGACGGAATTCTATCGGCGGAGTCGGAGTGAAGTCACTGATGGGCGAGGTTTGACAATGGGCACATTGTACTGGCAACTTAATGATATCTGGCAGGCCCCTTCCTGGGCTTCCATTGGTATGGATCTTTCAATAACAAATATCTGTGGTCCTCTTGAGCCACTGCTTGGACTATAACTGTTCTCTTGCCATGAAATAAGATAAAGCTGTTGAATGTTTGAATGTCAAAGAGATGTTAGTACAGGTGATGTGAAATATTAAACTGAGTAGTTTTCCCAAGGTTGGATGAGGGATGAGGAAGGAAATTATCCATTCCCATAGCACTTGATCCAAATGTGCTGTTCAGACATTGAGGTACTTTTTAAAGTTGAGCCACATAATATTGGATGAATTACAGCAGCCATTGGCACAAAGCAATATTTTAATGATCAGATATTATGTCTCAGTGGTGTGGCCTGGAGCTAAAATATCAACAGTACAGCTGTGAGGATTCTCAGTACTGAAATGTATAAGGTTTTTATTCTCCATGAGGACTGCACCTTTCTCACACAGTGGGTGGCAGGTATATGGAACAAGCTGCCAGAGGAAGTGGTAGAAGCAGGGTCAATAGTAACGTGTAAAAGACGTTAAGACTAGGACATGGACAGGAAAGTTTTAAAGGGATATGGGGTGTGTGGGACTGAATGATCTGTTTAGCCAGCATTCTAGGAGCAAAAGAAGCAGGACATCTAGTGTCATGTACAACATACCTTATTTGATGGCATGTTAGACGCACTGTTTCTCAACAAATGGCTCAAAAATATTACCCCAGTCTTGTATGCAAAGTTGAAATTAGGGTGATAATGGTGAGTAATGTCAACAGTGATCATTGCTGCTGTGTGGCTCACTAGCATCACCGCTATCTGTCCTATGTGCTGGTGGCGGGCCTGTCAGGATACTCTCCCAGCAGTTTGCTGTCGGTCCCCACACTGTTCATTGTTGTTGTGTTGAGAAAGTGTCAGGTTCGAGAGAAACAAGTCTGGACAGAAGGGTTTCCAATCAAACGTTACTGTTATTAACACACAGCACACAACAATTTATAAAAGAGCATGGGAAAATCTACTGCAAGTATTGATCTACTTCAGTAGATTTCAAACTTTTTCTTTCCACTCACATACCACCTTATGCCATAGGTGCTTTGTGATTAGTAAAGGATTACTTAAGTTGGTTTGAGAAAAAAAGGTTGAGAACCATAGCTCTAGACCCAATTGTTACTGAAATATTGTGGTTGAGAAAAATTGTCGTTAGCCCATTTTCTTTGGAGGTATGAAACAGTGCACATAAGGAGTCAATTAGGTATGATTAAAACAGTGATTTTCAAATTTTTTCTTTCCATTCACATACCACCTTAAGTAATCCCTTACTATTCACCACTATCTATCATTGGGGGGGGCTCAGTGGTGGGCTGTCAGGGCAGGGTGGGGGGGGGGCAGACGGTGGCAGACTGTTCAAACTAGGTCAAACCCACATACCAGCTGACTCACAGCACAAGCTGAGAGTGGAGTGGTGGATTCATTGTGGGTGTTGGATTTTTATTATACTGCCACTTCTTAACACTCTCCCTTAATATCTGAAGGTCTGTCAGTGACTGTCTTGAATACTTTCAGTAGCCGTGTATTCACATCCTTCTTCTGTAGTGTTCCAGATTCAGTACCCGTTGATAAATACTTTTTATCTTATTCAAGCCCTATTCTGAAAGACCAACAGCCATCCCACATCTGTCAAAACCATGAACTATGTACTTATGAATGAAATCATCTCTCATTCTCCTCACAGCAACACACCTAACAAAACAGTGAGACTCGTAGAGGATGTATCACTATTTCATCACCAGCTCATTTTATCTTCAGCTCCAGGCATTTCATCTACAGCTCATTTCAGAAGTCTGCATTTATGGGAGCATGCATAGACATCCGAAATAGGATAAACCCCAAGTGCCTGCTGGTCAGGTATTCCCTAGTGAACTACTCGCTATCAGCTAGATCGACTCTGCCTTTTACCTTTGCTGTATAATTGCAGGCCGCCAGGAGAGAGCGGGATAGCGGTATTTATTACTAAAAAAGATTTTTCCTGTTGTCCTACTTGCATGTTTTAAATGCTTACCCATAAATACATTTTTTACAAAATACGGTATTGTAGCCACACTACGAGTTCCAGCGAACCAGCTGCCAAACGCCAATGAATCACAAAGCAGAGACATCATCGGGGTGCGTGATGCGGGGTTTTAAAAAGGTTGTGTCTGTAAAGTAAAACAGTTTTGTTTGAACTTCCTCTAAACTGTGGCTTGTTATTCTCTCCTCTCGAATTATTCACTGCGACATCAGTAGCTACAATTGGTGACCCCAGTGGGCCAAAAACAAAATTTTGGACCAGTGATGGAGAGCACAGCAGTATCCCTCGAACTGTCTGTCTTCTGAATATTGCAACCTAAAGTTTGGTTCGGACAGGCAGAGGCACAATTCCACATCAGAAAAATAGTAATCCGATGCCACCAAATATTACCATGTGTGGTGAGTGCCTTGGACCAGGACACAGCCGGTCACGTTGTGGATTTCCTTCAGGAACCACCACTGCACAGCAAGTATGAGGCACTGAAAGCACTCTTCTTGCGTATTTATAAGCTCTCCAGGCCTGAGCAAGCTGTGTGGCTCCTCTACATCAATAACTTGAGAGATCACGCCCCTACAGAGCTTTCGGGTAACATGTTGCCACTGGTGGATGGCCACAAGCCGTGTTAGCTCTTTGAACAGCTATTTCTAGAGCATTTGCCAGTAGACATCTGCCTCATGCTAACCAATGAAGATTTCAACAACCCTCAAGCAGGCAGACATCCTGTGGTGTACGAAGCAGCAGGGTGTGAAGCCCACCAAAATAAATGCGCGTTACGCCCAAGGCACTGAACCTTCGAGTCCCAATGATGAGAACACAGTCTCCACTGGACAGATGTGACTCAGAGACTAGCAGTTGGTGCTTCTATCACCAACGTTGTGGGGTGCTGGTGCCTCCAAATGCCTCCTCTTTGTGGTTTCTTGGGAAACTCCCAGGCCAGCTGTCGATAATGGCTGGCCACCAAAATAGCCTGCTTTATGTCTGGATTGAGCTCTCAAGATGAAAATTCCTAGTAGACACTGGTTCAGAGATTAGTGTCCTTCTTCAGGGTTCGACACTCATACCAGAGAAGCAGGTCCCAATCCCACAGTTGTAAATAACAGCACTATTTGTGCATACAGGTCAAGGATTGTGGCTGTGAAATTCAACAGCAGCAAATTTACATGGAGGTTCATTCTTGCCCTGAATGTTGCTGGGAGCAGACTTCCTCTGTGCCCAAACCCTAATGCTAGATATGAAAGGGAGCCACTTGGTGGACAGTACGACTTACCAAACCTTCCACCTCGGAGATTCAAGGTTACCTGCCCCACAGTCGCACGCCCTTGAAAGTACAAAGAATGAATTTGCCAGAATCCTCGAAGACTTTGCTAACGTCGTCACTCCCCAGTTCTCCACTGCTACTGCGAAACATTGTGTGAGCCACCATATTTTGACCCAAGGACTGCCTGTATATGCCAGAGCTTGTTTTATAATTTTTTATTTTTCACACTATGAACCATATTAACCAAAATACACACAAACATTTCCCTCTTGAATGTGCACAATGTCATTTTCTCCCCTTTCCCCCCCCTCCCTTCCCTCCCTCCTTCCCAACCCATTAAAGGTTCAACATATACAATACAATAAACATTAAACAATGTCATCACACAATGAAAATAAACAAGAAAATTGTGTCATCTACTTTTACACACTGGGTCAGTTCATTTTGTCGTCTTCTCATTCTATCATTTTCGGGGGTGGAGGACCGCGGTAGGTCCTCTCTGTTGTGTTCCATGTACGGTTCCCAAATTTGTTCAAATAATGTGACTTTATTTTTTGAATTATATGTTATTTTTTCCAATGGAATACATTTATTCATTTCTGTGTACCATTGCTGTACTCTCAGGCTCTTCTGATTTCCAAGTTGACATTACTTATTTTTTTGCTACCGCGAAGGCTATCATAATAATTTTTTTTTGTGCTTCATCCAGTTTGAGGCCTACTTCTTAACTTCTTATATTACTTAGAAGAAAGATCTCTGGATTGTTTGTGATTTTATTTAATACCTGATTTAGATCTTCCCAAAACTTTTCCACTTTCTCACATGCCCAAATTGCATGTACTGTTGTTCCCGTTTCCTTCTTACATTGAAAACATGTATCTGATACTGTTGGGTCCCATTTATTTAACTTTTGGGGCGTGATATATAGCCTGTGTAACCAATTATATGCCAGAGCTTGTTGACTGCCGCCTGAAAAGTTGCGCCTTGTGAAGCAGAGGTTTGCTGAAATAGAGTTAGGCATTATAAGTAGGTTAGATAGCCCATGGGCATCACTATTGCATATGGTGCCCAAAGCCATGGGAGGCTGGAGACCCTGCTGCAATTACAGATGGCTAAAGGACGCAACAACAGCAGATCGCTATCCTGTGGCCCACATACAAGACTTTATGGCAAATCTTTACGGGGCCAGGATTTTCTCAAAAATAGATTTGGTGCATGATTACCACCAAATCCCTGTTAACCCAGAAGACGTGGCTTATTTGAATTTTTGTGGATGCCCTTCGGACTGAAAAATGCTGTGCAAACATTTCAGTGCCTGATGTACGCAGTGGGGTGTGGCATGGACTTCATTTTCATCTACTTAGATGACATCTCACCGCCAGCCACACCCATGAAGAACAGTCAAAGCACCTGCGTTTATTCCTTAGCCGCTTGCGAGAGTTCGGGCTCACAGTTAATCCAGCAAAATCCCAGTGCAGACAGTCAACCATCAAATTCTTGGGACACAGAATCACATGCAAGGGTGTGGTTCAGTTACCCACTAAAGTGGAGGCCATCTCGAGATTTCCAAAGCCATCAATGCTCAGGGGTCTCCAAGAGTTCCTTGGGATGGCAAATTTTTACCACCGTTTCGTTCCTGCTGCGACATGTCATGAAACCTCTTTTTGACCTGATGT
Source organism: Narcine bancroftii (assembly GCF_036971445.1). Taxonomy (NCBI): domain Eukaryota; kingdom Metazoa; phylum Chordata; class Chondrichthyes; order Torpediniformes; family Narcinidae; genus Narcine; species Narcine bancroftii. Next base: position 185,684,954 of record NC_091471.1, on the reverse strand, counting down.
CACAGGTAAAAAGGAACTTTGCTGGATGGAGACAACTACAAGTGCCTTTCGGGAGACTAAAAATGCACTAGCAAGCACAACCATGCTGAGTCACCTGTGTATGGACACACCAACTGCCTTATCAACAGATGCATCTGACATGGCCGGAAGAAGAGTGCTAGAACAATACATGAGCAAACAATGGAAGCCACTAGCATTCTTCAGCCAACACTGCCACACAGATAAGAAGCTGCTGGTGATCGGGCACTATTGGTACTTCCTCGAGGGCAGAAACTTTACAGTCTTTACAGACCATAAAGCATTGATTTTCACTTTCGATAAAGCTTCAGACCCTTAGTCAGCCTGTCAGCAACGTCACTTATACTACATTTCAGAGTTCTCTACCAAGATAGACCACACCTCCAGAAAAAGGAATGTGATGGCTAATGCTCTCTCCCATGCTGCTTTTCAACAACAATGCGCACTTTTCCAAGGTGTTGACTATTTCACCCTGGCAAAGGCACAACAGCAGAGATACCTGATTGCAAGATGGCCATTACAAACCTGCAGCTCCAGAACTTGGCTTTCTGACCACAGGGCAATACACTACTTTGTGATGTCTCCACAAGACAACCATACCACATTTTCTTTTTTTTAAATATTTTATTTTTGGTTTTCAAATATATATCAAATATATCTATTTTACATAAATAAAATAGTCAGTTTACCTGGGTAAATACTGTCCAAACCTGTTCGTCAGTGCTTTTGCTATTATTTTATAATCTGTGTTTCATAGAGATATTGGTCGAAAGGAAGAAGTTTTAAATGGATCTCTATTCTGTTTGGGTAACACAGTAATTATTGCCATTGAGAAAGAGTCCAGCAATGTCTGTGTTTCTACTGCTTGCGATTACGTCCATGCATGACGGCATTAACAAATCTTTAAATTCTTTGTAAAACTTGAGTGGAAATCCATCTTCGCCTGGGGCTTTATTAGCTTGAGGAGTTCCTAATGCTTTCTCAGTTTCCTCCCTATTGAAATTTAAATCCAATTCTTGTCTATCATTACCATTCAGTTTCAGGAGTTCCATACGATCTAGAAATTCAGTGAGTCAGATTTATATAAATTTTTATGATGTCTGAATGTTTCATTTATTTCTTTCTGGTTATATGTGACTGTATTGTTTTCCTTCTGTATAGCAGTTATAGCTCTTGCTGATTCTTCAGCCTTCAATTGCCATGCCAATATTTTGTGTGGCCTTTCTCCTAATACAAATATTTCTGTTTTGTGTTTAATATTCTATTTTCTGCTCTGTATGTTGTAAAGTGTTAAATTGAATTTTCTTATTTTCCATTGTTCTATATTTGTCTTGTTCCCCCATTTGATATTCTTTTTCTAATTCTCCTATTTCTTTCTCCAATTTATTCACTTCGGCATGAAACTCTCTTTAATATTTTTTGTGAATGAAATGATTTGTCCTTGTTGGTATGCCTTTAAAGTATCTCGTATCAAAAAGCTATTGTCAGTTGATCCTAAATTTGGAGGCGCCACATTTTTGACGCCATTCACGACCTATCACATCCCTCCATTAGGTCAACAGCCTGCCTAGTATCTGATAAATTTGTCTGGCACTCCCTGAAGAAAGACATCACTCACTTGGCGAGGATGTGCGTGGACTGCCAGAAGTCTAAGCATGTAAAAGCTCCGCTCCAGCCATTCGAACTGCCAAAGTGCAGATTCGACCATGTACATGTCTATATTATCGGCCCAATCCCAGTGTCTAGGGGATTCCAATATTTATTCACCATCATCAACAGGTTTATTAGGTGGCCAAAGGCAGTTCCCATGGTCGATACTTCAACTGAGTCGTGCGCCAGAGTTTTTGTGTTATCCTGGTCTCTCTGTTTGCACGTCATTTCGGACAAAGGTCTGCAGTTTACCTCTGCCATCTGGAGTACTTTATCTAAACTCCTAAGAACACAGCTCCTATCATCCACAGTCCACAGTATGGTGGTATGATTCCATAGACACCTGAAGACAGCACTTATTGGCCTGCTTACAGGGACCAGATTAGTCAGATGAACTTTCCTGAGTGCTACTCGGCATCAGAATAGCACCTAAAGAAGACCTCAATTCATCGTCAGCAGAGTTGGTCTATGGAGCACCTCTGGTCATCCCTAGAGAGTTCGTGCCATTTCCTTGTGGACAGGAAGACCAGCTGTCAGTAACACTGTGGAAGCTGCAGGAGTTGGTAGGCAAACTGGCTCCCATACCAGCTTCTGGACATGGCACACAATCTTCCTTCATTCCCAAGGAACTCAAAGATTGTGAGTATATTTTTGTCCACAGGGGCATACACGGATCACCCCTACAAACACCTTACAGAGGACCATATAAAATGCTGTGAAGCTGTAGGACAACATGTGTCTTAGACATTGGGGAACAACCTCAAACGTTCACAGTGGACTGGTTAAAACTTGCACAACAGTTCCACGGCGTGGCTGGCTGCCAAAAACAAATGAACTGGACCTTTCTGAGCTGGTTCTGGTGGGGGGGTAGGGCATGTAGTGGCACTGCAAGTTCCAGCCATCCAGCTGCCGAACATTATGATACCATGGCGTGTTGACATTATTGGGGCACGTGACTCAGGGTTTTTAAAAAGGTTGCGTGCGTCTGTAAAAAAAAACAATTTTTGAACTGCCTCTAAACTACAACTCGTTACTCTCTCCTCTCAAATTACTCACTGCAACATCAGTGGCTACAGTATGCATACACATTCTTACCTGAGATGGTCTCAGAATGCTGGATTCCCCTTTTACACAGTTGGCTTTCTGGCACTGTTACTACCTCTGCTGCTGGATAAAAGCTGGGACTCGAACCCCCCAACCATTCCATGACAGTGCTTTTTACACAGAAGGCCTAATGTAAAAAAGCAGCAAATATCCTGGAACGAAGCAGCTGCGTAAAATCTCTAGTGAGTCACGTGGCACGGTGTGGTGTTACAGTGAGTCACAGAATACAGAGTGCAGTATTACAGTAGCCTTTTTATAGAGCGTTGCCACATTGAGGCTGCCTCAACGAGGAAAGAAAAACGTGGACTTACCTTTTATTGAGAAGCCCTATAAGGCTGCTTCAGCATTGCTTTTATAGAGAATGGCATCTGGAGCCGTCCTCTGGAGCTGAAGGAGGCGGGATGATTGGTGCAGTAGCACCGATTATGGGTAATGAAGATGGGCATTGATCCCGCATTAAAACAAAAATAGGATCTCGTTATAAAATCTGAGGCTCTGGTGGCACAGTGGGCTCTGACTCTCCTTGCCCCACTGGGCCTTCACGCTCTTCAGGCTGGACTCTTTCCCCCCCCCCCACTCCCCCTCACCTTGCATGTCCATTCCCAATCTCTCGGGCTCCTAGCTGCCCTCCTGCTCCTTGGTCTCCGCAACTTGGTGAGGGATGGAGGGAGAACAGGAAGGGAACATTTCTAGGTGGCAGGAGAGAGCCCTAAACCTCAGCACCAATCACCATGGGAGCCCTGGTGGTGGTTCCTGGGTCGCAGGCTGACAGCGTCATCGCGACGTCATAAGCCCGTGTCTAAGCAGCCGCATTTTGTTGAATTGCCTTTATGGAGCGAGGTGGAGCAATTTGCTTCACCTTCGGGACTACCCCCCTGGAAGATTTGGAGTACGCATCCAGCATCTGCCATCGGCGTTTTTATAAAAGTAGGTGAAGCAATGTAAAGGTGGACAATATCCACCTTTACATTCACTTTTTTTTCCTCTATAAAAAGACCTAGTAAGTAATAGAGTGCAGGGTGCAGTGTTACAGTGAGTCACAGAGTGCAGGGTGCAGTATTACAGTAAGTCACAGGCCAGGGTGTGCTATTAAAGTAGCCCCTTTCACACTTGCAAGTGATCCTTGGAATTAACTGCCAATCGATCTAAAAAGGGACAAGAGTGGAATGAAAATCGTCTCATGCCAGGGATAGACTAGCTCAGCCTCTAGTGCAATACCCAGCAACTGCAGACGCTGGCATTGCAATCAGGCAAGTGTAAAAAAGGCAATTGCTTTCTATGACAGAAATGACCCAAGTTTCCGAGTGACTGCAGGAACATGAAAGAAGAAAAGATTAAAATGAAGATATAAACTTTGCCATGGGAAAGTTGCAGCAGAAGACAGAGAAAGTGCTAGCAATAAATAGCAATAGCGGACAATTTATAGACAACGTGAGAAAGTTGGTTGCGGTGTCGTGCACAATTTATTTATTTTTTTAAAATTTTTATTTTTCACACTATAAACCATATTAACCAAGATCTTTCTCTTTCTTTTCTTTGGCTTGGCTTCGCGGACGAAGATTTATGGAGGGGGTAAAAAGTCCACGTCAGCTGCAGGCTCGTTTGTGGCTGACCAGTCCGATGCGGGACAGGCAGACACGATTGCAGCGGTTGCAAGGGAAAATTGGTTGGTTGGGGTTGGGTGTTGGGTTTTTCCTCCTTTGCCTTTTGTCAGTGAGGTGGGCTCTGCGGTCTACTTCAAAGGAGGCTGCTGCCCGCCAAACTGTGAGGCGCCAAGATGCACGGTTTGAGGCGTTATCAGCCCACTGGCGGTGGTCAATGTGGCAGGCACCAAGAGATTTCTTTAGGCAGTCCTTGTACCTTTTCTTTGGTGCACCTCTGTCACGGTGGCCAGTGGAGAGCTCGCCATATAATACGATCTTGGGAAGGCGATGGTCCTCCATTCTGGAGACGTGACCCATCCAGCGCAGCTGGATCTTCAGCAGCGTGGACTCGATGCTGTCGACCTCTGCCATCTCGAGTACCTCGACGTTAGGGGTGTGAGCGCTCCAATGGATGTTGAGGATGGAGCGGAGACAACGCTGGTGGAAGCGTTCTAGGAGCCGTAGGTGGTGCCGGTAGAGGACCCATGATTCGGAGCCGAACAGGAGTGTGGGTATGACAACGGCTCTGTATACGCTTATCTTTGTGAGGTTTTTCAGTTGGTTGTTTTTCCAGACTCTTTTGTGTAGTCTTCCAAAGGCGCTATTTGCCTTGGCGAGTCTGTTGTCTATCTCATTGTCGATCCTTGCATCTGATGAAATGGTGCAGCCGAGATAGGTAAACTGGTTGACCGTTTTGAGTTTTGTGTGCCCGATGGAGATGTGGGGGGGCTGGTAGTCATGGTGGGGAGCTGGCTGATGGAGGACCTCAGTTTTCTTCAGGCTGACTTCCAGGCCAAACATTTTGGCAGTTTCCGCAAAGCAGGACGTCAAGCGCTGAAGAGCTGGCTCTGAATGGGCAACTAAAGCGGCATCATCTGCAAAGAGTAGTTCACGGACAAGTTTCTCTTGTGTCTTGGTGTGAGCTTGCAGGCGCCTCAGATTGAAGGCGCCTCAGATTGCAGGCGCCTCAGACGCTGTTTACATCCGGTACCGCACGGATGGCAGTCTCTTCAATCTGAGGCGCCTGCAAGCTCACATTAACCAAGATAGATGTGCACAATTTATAAAGACTGATGGGGGAAAAGTGATGGCGGACTCCCTTCGCAGAATTCCGTGCAGCAGAGAAACCCCTCCACGAGTGGTCCGTGCATGCAGCCATGTATACAGCCCCTTCTCCATATAACCATATAACCACTTACAGCACAGAACAGGCCAGTTCGGCCCTACTAGTCCATGCCGTAGTAAATCCCCACCCTCCTAGTCCCACTGACCAGCACCCGGTCCATACCCCTCTAGTCCCCTCCTATCCATGTAACGATCCAGTCTTTCCTTAAATGTAACCAATGATCCCGCCTCGACCACGTCTGCCAGAAGCTCATTCCACATCCCCATCACCCTCTGCGTAAAGAAATTTCCCCTCATGTTCCCCTTATAATTTTCCCCCTTCAATCATAAACCATGTCCTCTAGTTTGAATCTCCCCCTTTCTTAATTGAAAAAGCCTATCCACATTTACTCTGTCTGTCCCTTTTAAAATCTTAAACACCTCTATCAAGTCCCCCCTCAATCTTCTACGCTCCAGTGAAAAAAGCCCCAGTCTGCACAACCTTTCCCTGTAACTCAGACCCTGAAATCCTGTCAACATTCTCGTGAACCTTCTCTGCACACTCTCTATTTTGTTTATATCTTTCCTATAATTTGGTGACCAAAACTGTACACAGTACTCCAAATTTGGCCTCACCAATGCCTTGTACAATTTCATCATAACCTCCCTACTCTTGAATTCAATACTCCGATTTATGAAGGCCAACATTCCAAATGCCTTCTTCACCACACCATCTACCTGAGTATCAGTCTTGAGGGTACTATTTACCATAACTCCTAAATCCCTTTGTTGCTCTGCACTCCTCAATTGTCTACCATTCAATGTATATGACCTATTTAAATTTGCCTTTCCAAAATGTAGCACCTCACATTTATCTGTATTAAATTCCATCAGCCATTTCTCAGCCCACACCTCCAGCCTTCCTAAATCACCTTTTAATCTACGGTAATCTACCTCACTGTCCACAACACCACCAATCTTTGTGTCATCCGCAAACTTGCTTATCCAATTCTCCACCCCTACATCCAGATCGTTAATATATATATAACAAATAATAGTGGACCCAGGACCGAACCCTGAGGAACTCCACTAGTCACCGGCCTCCAATTGGACAAACAATTTTCTACCACTACTCTCTGACACCTCCCATCCAACCACTGCTGAATCCATTTCACTACCTCCTTATTTATACCTAATGCCTCCACCTTTTTTCCTAACCTCCTGTGGGGAACTTTGTCAAAAGCTTTACTAAAGTCCAAATAGACAACATCCACAGCTTTCCCTTCATCAACCTTTTTTGTAACCCCCTCGAAGAACTCAATCAGGTTTGTCAAGCATGATCTACCCCTGACAAAACCATGCTGATTGCTCCCTATCAATCCCTGTACCTCCAAAAATTTGTAAATAGCATCCCTCAGAACACTTTCCATCAACTTGCCCACCTCAGACGTCAGACTTACAGGCCTATAATTCCCAGGTTTGCATTTGGACCCTTTCTTAAACAGAGGAACCACATGCGCCACCCTCCAATCCTTTGGTACCACCCCCGTGGCCAGTGACATCCTAAATATCTCTGTTAATGGCCCCACTAACTGTCCACTAGCCTCCCTGAGTGTCCGAGGGAATATTTTGTCCGGTCCGGGAGATTTATCCACCTTTATCTTTTTTAACACAGCCATCACTACCTCCTTGGTTATCCTTATATGCTTCATGACCTCCCCACATTTTTCTTTACTTCAACTGGTTCAACATTTTTTTCCCTAGTGAATTCCGAGGCAAAGAAATCATTCAAAATTTCCCCCATTTCCTCAGACTTCTCACTCAGCCTACCCTCGCTATCTACAAGGGGTCCAATTTTATCTCTCACTAATCTTTTACTTTTAATGTACTTATAGAAACCCTTTGGATTTATTTTTACTCTGTCAGCCAAAGCCTCTTCATGCCTTTTTTTGGCCTTTCTAATTTCTTTCTTAAGATTCCTTCTACACTCCTTGTAGTCCTCCTTCAACTTCTCAGCTCCCTGCTCTTTATACCTCTTGTACACCTCCCTTTTTCTCCTAACCAAATTTCCAATATTCCTCAAAAACCAAGCCTCCCTATGACTTCCAGCCTTTCCTTTAATCCACACTGAGACATAACTACTCTGTACCCTCAAAATTTCTACTCTGTACCCTCTGCCACACAAAATTCTGAGAGGGCAGGTCTGCCATCACTTTTTCCCCATGGTCTTTATGAATTGTACCAACTTTCCCACGCTGTTTAAAAATTGTCCAATATTGCTATTTATTGCTAGCACTTTCCCATGGACCCTCATAAAGGTTTATATAGGTCGATGAATCAACCACAGGGACTGAAGGGCTCATATTGTGTTATAATTAGGCATGATTAATTTTGTTCAAATATAAGGTCATAATACATTGATCAGGATTTAAGGCAGGTCCACCATTGCATCATGACATCACCGGTCGAAGGTGGAACAGTCCTAACCCCAGGGATGGCTCATTGCAAGTGTGAATGTATGCAGTGTCCCAGTTGTTGGCTACTAGCATCAAAGCACACGAGGCAGAGTGCAGGTAAAACACTAGTTTTAATAGACTGGTATAAAGCTAGGCTTTGAGGCCTTGGTCTTGCCTCTGCAAGCATAAGCCAGAATGAGGGGGAAGGGATCCCCCGGGCTTATATACAAGGTCACCAGGTGAGCCACCTGGTGACCTAGTGGTGTAATGACATTATGCACCCCCCCCTTAAAAAATTGTGACTGACCCTCCCCCCTACCCCCTCTGTCTCTTTGCACCCATTTATGTCCAGTATTTGACATGGTTTCCTCTTCCTTCTGGACCTTCAGGGGGCCGGGGCGGGGAGATGGGGGGTGCCAGGGCCTGGGAGTCTTGGCCCTGGGCGAGAGTATGGTGCGTGGGTGCAGGGCTTTCCGCCCGTGGGGGTGTGTTCGTCTGCCGCTCTTCATGCTGCTCCATGGGGGTCCGCGACCCTCCCACGTCGACCGTGGTTCCTTCCTGCTGATCCTTTGGAGCCTGTGGTACTCCTGCGTGGTCTGCCAGCCCGTCCTGCTGATCTGTAGGGCTCTGTAGTTCTTCTGTGCTGCCCATGTCTCCTGTCGGTGCGAGGTCCCTGGTTGTCACTGAGTCTTCCCATCCATCCTCGAATGCGACGTAGGTGCAGTGAGGGTTCACGTGCCTCACTTCCACGGGCTCCACCAACAGGTCCGTCCTGTGGCGTCTGCAATGCTTGCAGAGGAGGGCCGGTCCTGGCGACATCAGCCATCTAGGCAGCACGGTGCCTGTCGCAGCTTTCCTCAGGAAAGAAAAGATGCGGTCATGTGGTGTCACGTTAGTGGCGGTACACAATAAACAGCGTATGGAGTGCAAAGCCTCTGGTAACACATCTTGCCACCTTGCTACTGGTAGGTCCTTTGCTTTGAGAGTTAGCAGAACCGTCTTCCAGATGGTGGCGTTCTCCCTTTCTACCTGCCCATTTCCCCAAGGGTTATAACTCGTGCAACTGGTCACAATGCCTCTATCCCTGAGGTACTATTGGACCTCGGTGCTCATGAAGGCAGCACCCCTATCCATGTGTATATAGCTAGGGTACCCACACAAACTGAATATAGATTGCAGGCACTTTATTACTGTGGCTGGGGTGACATTGGGACACGGGATAGTAAAGGAGAACTGTAAGTACTCGTCGATAGCCTTTAGGAAATAATTGTTCCTGTTGTAGGACGGGAGTTGGCCTTTGAAGTCAAGGCTAAGCCGCTCGAAAGACCTGGTAGCTTTTATTAAAGGGACGCTGTCTGGTCGGTGGAACTGCAGTTTACATTCCGCACAGATGGGGCAACCCCTGCTTACCATCTGTAGCTCCTCCACTGAGAATGGGAGGTTTTGGGCCCTGACAAAGTGGAAGAGCCTCGTGACTCCTGGGTGGCCCAACTCATTGTGCAAGCTCTGCAGCTGGGACATGTGATTAAGGGCCGCGCAAGTGCCCCTGGACAATGCGTCTAAGGGTTCATTGAGCCTCCCTGGACGGTATAGGATGTCGTAGCTGTACGTCGACAATTCTATCCTCCAGCGCAAGATTTTATCATTCTTTATCTTCCCCCTGTTCTGGTTATCGAACATGAACGCCACAGATCGTTGGTCCGTGACAAGGGTGAAGCGTTTACAGGCCAGAAAATATCTCCGGTGCCGCACTGCTTCCACAATGGCCTGGGCCTCCTTCTCCACTGCCAAGTGTCTTACCTCGGACCCCTGGAGGGTCCGCGAGAAAAAGGCCACCGGCAATGATTCTTGATTCAGGCTGGCCGCCAACGCCACATCTGAGGTGTCGGTCTCCACCTGAAAAGGGATGGTCTTGTCAATGGATCGCAGGGTTGCCTTTGCTATCAGATTCTTGATCTCTTTGGCTTTGATAGCAGCAGGGCTGAGGTGAAAAAGTTGAGGCCTTTATGAGTGGGTGGGCCCTGTCGGTATAATTGGGAACCCACTGCACATAGTATGTAAACAGCCCCAGACACCTCTTTAATGTCTTTTGAGAATGAGGGATGGGGAGGTCTAGCAGCAGGCGCATGCGGGCCGTGTCCAGGCTGATTTCCCCATTTTGCAACACGTAGCCCAGGATTGCTAACTTCCTGGTGCTAAAGACACGTTTATCCTTATTGTATGTTAAATTGCAGTCTTTTGCTGCCTGAAAAAAACGTTGAAGGTTAGCATCATGGTCAGCTTGTGAGTGACCGCAGAACATAACATTGTCCAGGTAAGTGGTACTCGTCCACTATGTGGTCCATCTTCCGCTGGAACAGGGATACCCCATTGGTGATACCAAAGGGGAGGTGAGGAACTGGTACAACCTGCTGTTCGCTTTGAACGCCGTATATATCCTATCGTTCTTTCTAATGGGCAACTGGTGGTACGCTGCCTTGAGGTCTCTAGTGGAGAACACTTTGTACTGGGCAATGCTGTTTACCATGTCATTAGATATGGGGATAGTGCCGGAGGATTGGCGCATTGCGCATGTGGTTCCGTTATTTAAAAAGGGTTCAAGGAGGAAGCCTGGCAACTATCGGCCTGTAAGTTTGACGTCTGTGGTAGGTAAATTAATGGAGAAAATTCTTAGAGATAGTACTTATAAACATCTGGATAGACAGGGTCTGATCAGGAGCACTCAACATGGATTTGTGGGAGGAAGGTCATGTTTGACCAATCTGATTGAATTTTTTGAAGAGGTGACTAGGAATGTGGATGAGGGTAGCGCAGTGGATGTTGTCTATATGGACTTCAGTAAGGCCTTCGATAAGGTACCACATGGAAGGTTAGTTAGGAAGGTGCAGTCTTTAGGTATAAATTTTGAGATAGTCAAATGGATTGAACATTGGCTGAAAGGGAGAGGCCAGAGAGTGGTAGTGGATAATTGTCTGTCAGGTTGGAGGCCGGTGACCAGTGGTGTGCCTCAAGGATCTGTATTGGGCCCATTGTTGTTCGTTATATACATTAATGATCTAGATGATGGGGTGGTGAATTGGATTAGTAAATATGCAGACGATACTAAGATAGGTGGAATAGTGGATAATGAAGAAGGATTGCAGAGGGATTTGGGCTGCTTAGAAAAGTGGGCTGAAAAATGGCAGATGGAATTTAATGCTGATAAGTGTGAGGTGCTTCATTTTGGTAAGAAGAATCAGAATAGGACATATGTGGTAAATGAGAGAGCATTGAGGAATACAGAAGAGCAGGAAGATTTAGGAGTGACGGTACATCGTTCCCTGAAGGTAGAAACTCACGTGAATAGGGTGGTGAAGAAGGCTTTTAGTATGCTGGCCTTTATCAATCATTGCATGGAATATAGGAGTTGGGAGGTGATGTTGAGATTGTATAAGACGTTGGTGCGGCCTAATTTGGAGTTCTGTGTGCAGTTCTGGTCGCCTAATTATAGGAAGGATATAAACAGAGTGGAGAGAGTGCAGAGAAGGTTTACCAGAATGTTGCCTGGGTTTAAGCATCTGGAGTATGGGGAGAGATTGGACAGATTGGGTCTTTATTCTTTGGAGCGTAGAAGGTTGAGAGGGGATTTGATAGAAGTATTTAAGATTATGAAAGGGATAGACAAAATGGATGTGGATAGACTATTTCCGTTAAGAGGAGGAAAGTTTAAAACAAGAGGACATGAGTTAAGAATTAAGGGGCAGAGGTTTAGAGGTAACATGAGGGGGAACTTCTTTACTCAGAGAGTGGTAGCTGTGTGGAATGATCTTCCGGGAGAAATAGTGGCGGCGGAGTCAATTGTATTATTTAAGAAAAGGTTGGACAGGTATATGGATGAGAAGAAGATGGAGGGTTATGGGCATTGTGCAGGGAGGTGGGATTAGAAAGGGGTGTTTGGTTCGGTGCGGACTAGAAGGGCCTAATGGCCTGTTTTCGTGCTGTAATTGTTATGTTATGTTCGCGATATGCGGAAGTGGGTATGCATCCAGCTGCGTGAATTTGTTGATAGTCTGACTGTAGTCTACAACCACACGCCTCTTCTCCCCGGACTTCACTACCACTACTTGTGCTCTCCAGGGACTGGAACTCTTTTCTATAATGTTCTCCTGCAGGAGTCTATGGACTTCTGTACCGATAAACTCCCTGTCTTTTGGGCTGTACCTCTTGCTCTTGGTGCAGTCAGGCGTGAGGTGCATGAATAAAGGGGGGGGGGGGCTCTATGTTCAGGGCTGTGAGGTTGCAGTAACGCTTCCTTCTAAGGATTAATGGGGGAAGTGGCCCATCGTGCACCATTATGATGCTTTCAGTTGGCACTGAAAATCCATCCCCAGCAGCACTAGAGCACAGAGGCGTGGAAGCACCAGCAATTTAAACTCCTCATGCGCCATACCCTGGATTTCCAGATTGACCCTGCAGAAGTGGTTGCCCTTAGTCACATGGTTGTTAGATGCCATTAGGATCTGATGGTCACTGGGGTATGTTTTTAACGCGAGGTGTTCTACCAATCTTTGGTCTATAAAACTCTCTGTACTCCCATTATCCACCAAACAATTTACAGTAGCCCCGTTAACCTTAATACTAATGGTCGTGTCCAATAGGTTGTGCGGACTTACCGTAATGAGGCCAGCCTGGTGCTTCCTCCATTCTGATAGGAGTTTTTATCCCAACCTCGATCGTAGCACTCGGTACCGAAGCCATCATCTGGTCGCTGTGTCCTCTGCCTGGAGTCCCAAGATGGCCAACAGCACATGGTGCACTGCTTTGTCTTGCCTGTGGGGGAAGGAGAAGATCTTTCCCACCTCTCATTTGCATGAGGGAGGGCTTTGGCGGGAGCCTTGAGGCTTCTGCATACTTTTGCATAATGCCCCTTCTTTCCACACCTCAAGCAGTGCTTCTCCTTAGCTGGACAGTGTGCTCTGAGGTGCTTTAGCTGCCCACATAAAACGCACTTGGAACAGTCTAATGAGGCAGTTGCTGCGGAATGTTGCCCTTGTTCACCCATGTACCTTTCCCTGTAAGTGGCCCACGAGTCCAGCTCAGTGTACTCCTCTAGGTCCCTCCTAGAGTCCTCCAGAGCCTCCACAATGGTTTCAGCCTTATCTAGCCTCACTGTCCCCTTTTCGAATAGGCTCTGTCTTATCTCTGTTGACCTGACCCTGGCTACAATTCAGTCCCTCACCAGGTCGTCTGCATACTCTTGGGCAAATACTGTCTTAAAATTGCAAGCCCTCGCCATATCCTTTAGCGTGAGTATAAAGTCTCTAACAGACTCCCCTGCTTGCTGTGACCTGGTCATGAACCTGTGCCTGGAGTGCAGCTAGATGTGCCCCCTATTATAATGTCTTTGCAAAGTGTCCATTGCTTCCCGGTATGACTTGGCATCCTGAATTAATGAGTACGGACGATCTCCTAGCTGAGCCAGCAGTAGCACCAGCATTTCCTCCTCTGATGCTCCCTCTACCCTCGCATAATTTAAAAAACACCTATACCACCGGCCAAAATGCATGCTCCCACCGGGGGTTCTGGGATCCAGCTCAAGCTTCTCTGGCCACAGTACCTGGCTGAGCCTCAGCTTGTGGTTCAATAGCTGGGGGGTATGCGCGTGCTGGGTCTGATCCCTTTCGCATGTGGTCGCTCGCCCCTGCAGAGACGCGGGCCCCCTCCGGGGAGTCGGAGACGGTTGGGGGTGGCTTCGGGTAACAGACCATCCCCCTGATCCTGATGGTAAACCGCGATCGGCAAGGCGACTTGCCGAATGCCCTTCATCTGTGTCTGGCATGACTCCTGGTCGTACACAAAGTACCCCGCGTGCTGCCCTGGTGAGTTCGCGAACAGGGCAACTCTGCCACTCATTACTTGCCCCGGGATCCCCGCGTGCTGCACGGCTGATCCTGGTCCCGGTGAGTTCGTGAGCAAGTAGGGCACTCTGCCACTTGTTACCTGTTCCGGGGTGTTTCTAAAATTCACCACGACTGTGGGGTGGGCTCCCCCCTCGCTCTTGATCCCAATCTTGCAGCTTTCTGAGGGTCTGTTTTTGGCTGCATGTGCTCAGGGCCCGTTTCCGTGCCTGAGCCTCGGCTGAGTCGAGGTCTAGCAGGGCGTTCATTCTGGAGATGCATAGCACTCTATTAAATTGTAGGCTACTAGCATCAAACCACACGAGGCAGAGTGCAGGTAAAACACTAATTTTAATAGACTGGTATACAGATAGGCTTTGTGGCCTTGGTCTTGCCTCTGTACAAGCCTAGGCCAGAATGAGAGGGAAGGGATCCCCCGGGGCTTATATGTTATTAATGACATTATGCATGACATACCACCACACCAGTTAAGAGTGGTCAAGTGTGAACAGCAAAAACGCCATTCCTATCCCGGGACACTGAATGGCCGATTTAGTGGGACGCAAGTGTAAAAGGGGCTACTGAGTCACAGAGTGCAGGGTGCATTGTTACAGTGAGTCACAAAGTTCAGGGTATGGTGTTACAGTGAGTCGCAGAGTGCGGTGTTACAGCAAGTCAGAATACAGGGTGTGGTGTTACAGTGAGTCACAGTGCAGGTTGCGGTGTCAGATAGGCCCTTTCAAACTGCCGTGTAAAATGGGGTTAACCGAGCAATTTGCACTATAACACTACCTCAGCGATAGTCAGGGAACCCAGTTAAATTTACCCAGGTCATGTCCACAGGCGATTTGAAAATTAAAATGGCTGACCCGTTTATTCTGGTGACGTCAGCTCTTGCGTATGTGCATCACTGGGTATACAACATCCGAACAATCGGCAATACTTCCAGTGCGTATGTGACGCGTCATTACAGGGGCGGGATCCCCCTTAAATTGCTGGGTTGACAATTTAATGGGTCAATCCCCTGGAATTTAAAAGGTGCTTCCAGCACCTTTGCCCCAGTAATCGCACCTGGGTCCCAGGAGGGCTACCCAGGTGCTACAGTTCAAAAGAGGCTACTGAGTCAGAGTGCAGGTTATGGTGTTATAGTGAGTAACAGAGGGCAGGATGTGGTATTATAGTGAGTAACAGAGGGCAGGGTGCGGTGTTACATTAGGCCTTTACACACCTCATTGTAAAATGGGGATTCCCCGGAAATTTTCCTGGGAACCCTCCCGTGAACCTGTGGTGTGAAAATGTTATCCCGAGAATTTTAAACGGGCCCTACTGCAGCCCTGGTAAATTTTCACAGACCGCCCTCTCCCTGCAGTGTGAAGAGCCAAATGGCCAAGCAGGGAAGTCTCGTGACGTCAGTGCTTGCATGCTGCATCACGTAGGCGATTAAAAGATAACTTACCGCCAGAGAACAGCAAGCTGCTTCGACCCATCATGACGGCAGCACTATGCGGGATGAATGGCTGTCCTTTTTAACCATAATCCCTCACACAGCTGTATTTCCCAGAGTGGTTCCAGCTGTGTGAGGGATTATGGGAAACAAAATCGGCCATTCATCTCACATTTTGCCACTGTCGTGACATGCTGAAGTGGCCCTGAAGGGCGGGGGGGGTGGAGGGTGGGTGGGCGACTGACCGACAGGGAGGGAGCGGGTGGGCGAGCGATCTACCGATAGCTGGGAGGGAGGGATCGGCTGGCCATTCAGTGTCCTGGTATATGAATGGGGGTTTGGCTTTTCACACTTGACCACTCCTCACTGGGACACTGAACGTTTTCACACTTGCAAAGAGTTATCCCCGGGGTTAGGACTGTTCGTGCCCTAAATTCTGATCAATGTATTATGATCTTATATTTGAACAAAATTTATTATGCCTAATTATAACATAATTAAGCTTTATATACAGTCCTTCAGCTCCTGTAATTGTGCCAACCTATATAAACCTTTATAAGTGATCGTGGGAAAGTTCTAGCAATAAATAGCAATAGTGGACAATTTTTAAACAGGGTGGGAAAGTTGGTAGCACTATCGCTTACTATTTACAAATACCGTAGGAAAAAGTGATGGCAGACCTGCCCTCCCAGAATTCCATGCGGCAGAGAAAAGGGTTGTATGCACAGAGCATTTATGGAGGGGTTTCTCTGCCACACGGCATTCTGGGAAGTCAGGTCCACTGTTGCTTTTTCCCACGTCTTTACAAATTGTGCACTTTAGCACAAGTTTAAAAATTTTCTGCTATTGCTATTTATTACTATTTATTTCCTCTCTCTCCCGCTGTGACTTTCCCATTGCAAAATTTAGAAGCTTCATTTTAATCTTTTCTTCCTTCACATTCCTGCACTCATGCAAAAACTTGGGTCATTTCAATCCCACAATGCAATTACCCATTTCACACTTGCCTGATTGCAAAGCCGTCATATGCAGATGCCTGGGATTGTACTAGAGGTCGAATGACACAGTAAGTTACAGGGTACAGTGTGACAGTTGGCACTTTTAAGCTGCAGCACCTGAGTAGCCCTCTTGGGACCCAGGTGCAATTAGGGGGCAAAGGTGCTTCCAACACCTTTTAAACTGCAGGGGGATTGACCCATTAAATCACCAAACTGGCAACTTAAGGAGGATCCTGCCCCTGTGGAGATGCGTCACGCAATTGGGAACCATCGGTAAGTCTCCATCGACCCCCACTCCCATCAATCAACACCCATCCCATCAATCGTGCCCACCCCCCTCAGCAACATCTTGCTGCCGCAAAAGTTGAGCTGTCACAACTGGAGTGGCATTTACAGCAGTGGCAGTTTGCGGCCCCTTCTCTTTTCCCTCCTCCCCCTCCCCCCCGCTGCCATGGCAGCAACCCCTCTCCTCTCCCATTTGCAGTAGAGACCTCTTCCTCCCCCAACCCCAAGCTCTGCAGAAGCAACCTCTCTCCTCACCCCCCAATTGCAGCAGCCACTTCACCCAGGGGTTTCCCTGTGATGCCAGCCTGCAAGCTGTGACTGGGTTGGCCATTTTGGTGTTCAAGCCGCCGGAGGATGCATCCTGGATAAGTTTAACTGAGTTCCTGACTATATCTGAGGTATGTCAGGGAGTTGATTAGATTAGGACCATGCTGTCTGGGTTGGACCCTTTCGAGGTGCCGTATGAGTGGGGCACTAACTGGGCAATTTGCCTGGTTAACCCCATTTTACATGGCAGCTTGAAAGGGCCTAGAAAGTCAGAGTGCAGGGTACAGTGTTACAGTAGTCCCTTTTAAATTGCAGTACTTGGGTAGCCCTCCTGGGATCTGGCTGCGATTACTGGGGAAAAGGTGCTAGAAGCACCTTTTAAATTGCATGGGGTACCCAGCGATTTAAGGGGATCTGTCCCTGCAATGATGAGCCATGCACTCACCAGAAGTACTGCCAGATGTTCAGATGCTGGCTGCCCAGTGATAAATGCAAGTAAGAGCTGACATCAGCAGAATAAACAGGTCAGGCTTCTTCCTGTTCAAATCGCCTGTGGACACAACCTAGGTAAGTTTAACTGGGTTCCCTAACTATCTCTGAGGTAGGTCAAGGACCTGATTGGGTTCCATCAAGGTTGACCCGGTTGGACCCTTTTTATCTGTCGTGTAACTGGGGCGTTAACTGGGCAAACTGGTCAGTTAACCCCATTTTACAAGGGCCTACTTGAGTCACAGTGTACAGTGTTACAGTAGGTGCTTTC
This sequence comes from Narcine bancroftii, assembly GCF_036971445.1. Taxonomy (NCBI): domain Eukaryota; kingdom Metazoa; phylum Chordata; class Chondrichthyes; order Torpediniformes; family Narcinidae; genus Narcine; species Narcine bancroftii. The sequence goes on along the minus strand of NC_091471.1, from coordinate 185,667,349 downwards.
AAGCTGCTTTGTAAAATGGGGTTAATAGACAATAGGAGTTGGAGTAGGCCCTTTGGCCCGTCGAGCCAGCACCGCCATTTTACAGATCATGGCTGATCACTACCATCAGTACCCCTTTCCAGCCTTATCCCCATAACCCTTAACTCCTTTGCCCACTAGAGTCTTATCTAACTCTCTTTTGAACATAATCAGCGAATCTGCCTCTACCACCCTCTGTGGCAGAGCATTCCAAACCGACCAGTTTGCCCGGTAAACACCCCACTCACGCAGCAGCTTAAAAGTGTCCAACCTGGTCAGTGGGCTCCAAAATCAACCGAGTCCCTGCCCTACCTCGGAGGTAGTCAGGGAACCCGGCTAAACTTACCTAGGTCACGTCCACCGGCTTGAAGAGGAAAATGGCCAACCCAGTCACTCCTGTGATGTCCGCTTGCACATCTGTGTCACAGGGAAACCACGACTGAAATGTCGGCGGTGATTGGGGGAGGGGTCACTGCCAGGGCCCAGGGTGAAGGGGGGGGGGGGTGTCATGGAGTGCTCTCTGCCATGAGGGGGAGAGACTGAGGCCACAAATTGGGTGTGTGAGGTCACTGCCATGGGGGGAGAAGTCGACGTCGCATGGGGGGGTGAGGGGGTGCTACGATCAGTGGAAGAAGGATCGCTGCTGCGAGGGAGAGAGGAGAGGGGTCAGCTGCCACGGGGGCAGAGGGACTGGCTGCCGCAGAGCTGTGGGGGAGCACAATCGACAATGGGAGGGAAACTGACAGCTGCGTGATGCGTCAGTTACCATGTCATTGTGGGGGTGGGATCCCCCTTAAATTGCCAAGTTGGCGATTTATTGGGGCTATCCCCCCCTCACCTTAAAAGGTGCTGGAGGCACCTTAACCCCACTAATCGCGCCTGGGTCACAGGTGTTACAGTGACAAAGTGCAGGGTGTAGTGTTACAGTGAGTCACAGAGTTCAGGATGTGCTGGTACAGTGAGCCACAGAGTGCAGGGTGTGGTGTTGGCCTTATGTACCATGATAATATTCAGGAAACTAATATTTCCCAATAATCCTATCCTGTTATTCTGACAGTAATCTGCAATTTCCCAACACATGAACCATTTCTCATTGATAATTGGGGAGCGCATCAAAGAAACCATTCCTTCGTATCTACACATAGCCTCACTAGATGATACCTTCATGAATGGAACATTAAACAAGCACTTACCTGTTTGATGGTAAGTGAAGTTTGATGATGTTTATTGGAGCAATGGGAGTTGGTCAGTCAATGTGAGATCCCATTCCTTCACAGTCCGGAGGGGAGAAGCCACTGAACTAAAATGAGCTAAACTAGACAAAGCAACCATAACACAAACCTGTGACTGAACGTTATTTATTACAGCCAGACATCTTTATCCGTAAACAGAAAAGAAGAAGGGAGGGAGAGGTGGGGACGTTGATTCACCAACTTCCATTGCTCGAATAAACATCATCAAACTTCCCACAGATAAGTGTTCGTTTAATGTTGGTTCGCCAACGTGAGACTTTGTAACTCAGAGGCTTATCCCCTTAGGGTGGTCTGACAGACCATAATCAGTTTAATGAGTCCACCTTCTGCAGCCTTTGTCAATCTTCTGCGTGTAGGATGGAAGCCATGAAACTCTGCCCCTCTAAATTTAAAGGCTTATTGTAAAACCTATTAAAGGTTCTCCCATATAGGCATACTTCCCCTATTGGCTGCCGAGGTTGCCGTCGCTCCAGTTGAATGGGACCCAAACTGAGAAATAACCACTCCAACCACTCTCATGACTTCCCGCAGTCATCTGGCCAACGTCTGGGAGGTAGCCCACTGATGCGGTTTTTTTATAACATATAAAGAGGCATTTCTCATTTAGACTTTATGTTTTGTAAATACAACGTATCTTTTTAAACATACATCTTTCATCTTCTCTGTTTGCATACAATGAAAATTTTGTCCCAATTCTCCCTTGCCTGTTTCAAAATATCTATAACTTGAATGCTTACACAGTCCTCCTCCCAACTGATATAGTCTATAAGTTCATACTCTCTGGGTCGATGTCATCTTATGGGACAGGCTACTTAAGTCCAAACTGAAAGTAGTCCAAACTGAAAGTTGGTGACAGTAGCCTTAAATAGTCCAAAACAATCTTTATGTCCCAAATTTCCTTATATCTGGTACCAGAGGATACAAGTGGAACACTCCTTTCATAAATCTTTTGATCAGGGGGTGGTTCATCATCTCATTTTCAGAGGCCTGGAGCATCAAGAAAGCCCTGGTACATAAAACATATCGGTTAGAAAACTCAGTACACCTCCGATAGAGGCTGACTGTTCATTCAGTCCGATTTGGGTACAGTACTTTTTCCATTTCCACATTAGGAAGCATACTGTTTCTGAGCAGACTTTCTCCAAGATGCCCTCAGGATGTCTAGAGTTCTAAGCTCCAGAGTGTTTATGTCGATCCTCGCTCTCCGATCCTGCAACCTAACTGACTTAAGTGAGACAATGGATATCTTTGACATTGTTTGGATTAGCAGACCTTTGTTTTTCATGAATACCAATGGACTCCCCACCATAAGCCTAAGGAGTACGGGAAACCAACGTTGGGAAGGCCAATTTGGCACTACCAGCAATCCCATGGCACCGTCTTATTCAGGCACTTCGCCACCAAGGTGAACGGGGGGAATTCATAAAAGTTATATTTTGACCAGTCTATGGTAAAGGCGTCAATGGCCTCTGCTTGGGGATCCAGCAGTCAGGACACAAACCTCGGAACCTGGGCACTAAGCCTGGATGCAAACAAATCTATCTCTGGCATGCCAAAGGTGTCTGCTAGCCATTTAAAATATTTCTTACCCAGAGTCACTCAGTGCTATCATTGAATTTTCTGGACATCAGGTCCCCCTGTGTGTTTATCCAACCCGGCAGGTAGGCGGCAGTAACCCAAATGTTTCTTTGAATGCATCAGTGCCAAGTCTCAATGGATAACGTTACAGGAAGGAGATTTGAAACCTCCCATATTATTGAGGTAGGTCACTGCTGAAGTGTTATTCAACCTCAGCAATACATGAATGTCAGCTTCCCTCACACAGAAAGATTTTAGTGCTAAAAAAAACCCGCCAGCATTTCCAAATAATTGATGCCTGATTTTGAGGCTTCCCTGAGCTCTCTGTCTGTCCATCTGCCTCCATCAGAGGTCTTTAGATTTGTGGCTCCCCAACCTTCGCCACTAGTGTCTGACCTGATCTCCAGGTCCACCTTTTTTAGCTTGATCCTCAAATAAGCCAGCAAGATATAGTCGATCCACCAAGCCAGGTTGGATCTGGTCTCACTTGTTAGCCTCATGGGCCTGTCAAAATGTCCCCTTGCTGCTTTAAGAACTGATATATTGTCCCTTTCCAGGAACCTATAATTTAGCAGACCATATTGTACTGTCGGGAAAGCCGCCACCAGTTTCCCAATCAACCTAGCCTCCTTTCTTATGGAGGGACGAGACTGTCATGAGCCCTCTGTAGGCTGTCCTAATCTCTGCCACTTTATCCTCTGGCAGGTTAACTTTCATGTCTTCTGTATCAATAATGAAGTCGAGGAATTTTAACCTCTTAGTAGGCACCAGCACTGATTTCTCGGAATGTATAAGAAACCCCACGAGGCTTAATAATCTCAAGGTGACTGGTACTGCCCTTTTTGTTTCCTCGAACGATCTGCCCACAATAAGGGTATTGTCTAGGTAACCAATTACCATGTTTCCCTCTTTCCTGAGCCTTGCAAACTCCAGTAACTTGGTAAATGCCCTGGGCGCCGAACTCAGCCCATTCAACAAAGCCTTACATTACCATAGCTCTCCCAGGTAAATTTCAAGAATTTCCTATACTGTGGGCAGATTGTGACGGAATAGTATACGTCTTGCAAATCTATCAAGGCCGTGTAATAGCCCTTACGTAACATCGGCATCACGGAATATATGTTATCCATTTTAAAATGCCTGTATAAGACATATTCGTTAAAATCCGATAGATCCTGTATTACTCTAGTGCCGCCACTTCTTTTGGGTTGTTTAATAAAACTCGTGTTTTTCATGGCTACAATGTTCAATAACATTTTTCTTTTTTTAACGTTATGATCTCAGCATGTACAGCCTCCATCAGTTGCGGTCTGCATGTATAGATATATATATATATATATATATATATATATATATATTTAGAGAGACCCTTACTCCTTATCGGAGGGTTTTTCTGTGGATCAAATTCGATTTTATAGCCTGTCTGCCGAATAGAAGCATCAGTGGTATTATTACACCATCTATCATAGAATAGCGTTTATCGACTGCCAAATGTTAAAGCCTTGTAATTATCAAGTGCACTCAACTGTAATTGCGTAGCATTCACTTCCTCAACCCGCCTTGTCTATGGACTGGTGCATTCTGGGTCCACCTCCGCGAAGCACTTTGAGCAGTAAAATTCTGCTGCTGCTCTCTCCACGGAGGGTGTTGGCACTTGGAGCAGGAAACTGCCTCGGATAACTTACCTGTGATAGGGGTGAAACAAAACAGGTTCTCTTGCCTGTGCTCTCAAACCTCTGACCATGCCAACCGCTGCCTTCTGCTGCTCATTCAAATTTTTCACCTGTTTGCCGAGATCGTCACCAAATAGAAATTTCATTACAGGGTTAGATGGTCTGCACAAATGATCATATCTTACATTTAGGTTGATCTTAATCAGCTCCTTCCTGAAGGCATTCAGTTCATAGTTTGCATGGGATAATAGTCCCAGTGCGTCTTGTTGGGACTCCGATAAATCACGTGAGAGCATATGTACGAATGCTGTGATACCTTTAACCAGCGTCCCCTGAAGTCTTTGCAATTTCATGTCTTTTTCTCTTGTGGAACCTTCAAATTGTCCCATATCACAGGGTTTACCTTTGGCACCTCCAACAAAGGGCAGTTAACAGGGCAGGGGTACTTCTTGATGGATTCTTCTAGTACCGTCTCCTGAAAAGCATTCGTTACCATATAAGTTATAGATCCTGCAATATCATCCTGTAGTGGCTGGCCGATACCCCTCTGTACTGCAAACTTTGCGGCTCTCATCCTGGCTGGCCTGAGCAGGGTATGGGGATTTGGGTGACTCGGCCTCCTTTACTGGCCCTTCATCATCTTCCCATGCATAATCATAAATGTCCTCCCCCTGCTCTGATGGTGTAGGAAACTTACTCACCATTACTGTCACCAGTTCCTCCAATTTGTCCAGACAACTTACAATTTCATTGCTGGTCGAGGCCTCTGCTGTCTGGCAGGCCTTACTCTTGGATCCCAATCGAGCGAGTGCCCATCATACAGAGACCACACCCTTCCTCGGGCTTTTTCTGGTGGTTATTCTCGCCTGTCAAGTGGGCGGCTTCGCTGATGCGTTAGGTTTGATTCAGCTCCTACCTACTCTTGTGCAGAGTACTCCCCTTTGCTGACGCTGGATGTACTGAGGACCAATCACCTCATGCAGTGGCATAACAGTATCATTGCTTGCTTTTTGAGACCCCAACTTCCATGAAGTCAGGTCACTGCAGCCAGACTTGGACCCCACCTTCAGTGAAGGTAGATCTCTGTCGCCTGATCCCACCCCCAGCAGATCAGCATCGCTGCTATATTTTTCAGGCCCCAACTTCAATGAAGCTTGGTCAGTGCAGCCAGCCTTGGGCCCCACCTTCAATGAAGGTAGCCCACTGCTGCCTGATCCCACCCCCAACAGAGGTGGATCAGTCTTCCTGCTCCTCAGCTGAGACAGTGCACCCAGCAGGCCCGCTGGATTTTTGGCGCTAACAAAATGCTACGGGGGCTCTTCTTGGAGGCCTTCCTCCTCGGGCTCTTGCCGCCCTGCCTCTGCCCTAATCAGGACCTGATAATCTCCCGCCAGTTGTCCCAAACCTTTTCCAATACACCTCCACCTCCCCTCATCGGGACCCGGGAACCTCTCACCGGTAGTCCATGAATTTTTACCGCTCACCTCCTTCTCCGGAGGGTTTGTTTGGGGGTTTGACTCCATTTTTGTGGATTTCTCTCTTGTGATCTCCCTCAGGGTTCTGGTCCTGCAGGCCTTACTATTTTAGCGCTTTTTTGTGATTGCTCTATTACGATTCAGTGCCTTTTTGCTTCCGCACTAAAAACACTTATTGCTCCTCACAAGTCGACGGATGTAATGGCTGCGCATGCGTGGATAGGATCTCATGTTGGCGAACCAACATATATTGCAAAGAATAATATCCTCTTTAAGCATTTTAATTTTCTTCCCTTATCAATAAGGTAACCCCCACCCCACCTGTCCTCCATTGTACCTTTAGCATCTGTACCCTTGAACAAGTCTTGCCTTTCTCTCTCCCACATTTCTGTTTTAATACCTTGTCTCCTGAGCCAATCCACACTCTGCTGTACCTCTGAGGCCTCTTGTATTGAAGTTCAAACCATGGCTCTTTCCCCTCCCTTTGCTATAGTCCTGCCTATCCTGTCCACAGCGTCTGCTTTTTGAGTACAGTACTGTATTAGAACCCACACATCTGCCTCATCTCTATTCTGAGGCCCAGCCCCTGCAAGTCCAATTTAAGCCTTCCCAAGTCACACTGTAAAATTTCTGTCAAAATATTGGTTCCCCTCCCATTCAGACGTAACCTGTCCTCCTTGTACGGGTCACCTCTGCCTCAGAACAGATCTCAGTGATCCAAGAAACTGAATCCCTGCTCCCTGGACCAGCTCCTCATCAATGCATTCATCTCACCTAACTTTCTATTCCTAACCTGAATAGCACGTGGCTTTGAGAGTAATCCAGAGATTATGACCATCAAGGTCTTCTTTTTTTAAAAATAATTCTTAACTCTAAATTCATTCCACAGATCCTCATCCCTTTTCCTACATATTGATGCAATTGAGATGGGGTAAGAAAGCTAGGAGTCACGTGATGGAGTAGTGGCCGGACGGTGAACTCCAGCCCTCTCCAGAAAAGTCGGGAAAAACAAGAGAAAATACAAAGGCACAGAAATACAAGTTAAAGAAAAGTGAGTATAAAGGTGGAAAGAAGATGGAGACAAAAGGAGAAAAATCAAAATCAACGGAAAGAAGAGAGGAAGAGAAGACAACGGAGGAAAAAGGTGAAGGCCTTACCTGTCCGAAGAGGCCCGCTGTGGAGAGAAGACCCCACTACCTCAGGTCGGTAGAAAGAGAACTACAACAATGGCTCACAGAGCCGAGTAAAAGTGCGCAACCGCGCATGCGCGATGCGCATACAAAAAAACACACCGACGGGAGGGGGGACCAGCTGGGGAGTCGATCTCCACAGCCGGCAACGACAGCTGCAGAACACCTGCAGCAAGAAGAGACCACAGAAGACAATAGAAACAAGAAAGAAGAGGAGGAAAGGGCAGCAAAGAAACAACAGATGGTCAACCTAGAGGAAGAAGAAGAGGAAGAGGAAGAGTACAGGGAAATAGAAGAAGAAAAGATAGGCAAGGTAAAGGAGGTACTTGCTCTTGTTAGAGGATACATGGAGTCATTTAAAGAATGGCAAACACAGGAATTCAATGATTTAAGAAGAAGAATAAACAACACAGAAAAGAAAATAAATAAAATGGATATGACCTTAACAGAAATGGGGAAAAAAATGGACAAGATGGAAGAACGGGCAATAGCAGCAGAAATGGAGGTAGAAGACTTAAAAAAGAAATTGGAGGAATCTAATAAAAAAACTAAAGAGACACAAGAATTACTAGCCCAAAAAATAGATATAATGGAAAATTATAACAGAAGAAATAACATAAAGATAGTGGGCCTTAAGGAAGATGTAGAAGGCAAGAATATGAGGGAGTTTATAAAAGAATGGATCCCTAAGGCCCTAGGATGTCCAGAACTACAGCAAGAAATGGAAATAGAAAGGGCACATAGAGCATTGGCCCCTAAACCACAACCACAACAAAAAACCAAGATCTATTGTAGTAAAATTCCTAAGATATACTACAAGAGAAAAGGTACTGGAGAAGACAATGGAAAAAGTAAGAGAGGGCAACAAACCACTGGAGTATAAAGGGCAAAAAATCTTCATTTATCCAGATATAAGCTTTGAACTCCTAAAGAAGAGAAAAGAGTTCAATGCAGCAAAAGCGATTTTATGGAAGAAAGGATATAAATTTACACTGAAGCATCCTGCGGTATTGAAAATATTTATTCCAGGACAACAAAACAGACTATTCTCGGATCCAGAAGAAGCACGAAAATTTGCAGAACAATTACAAAAATAGACTGAGGGATGAAGACGGGTAATGAGAGCAAAAATTATCACGATTGATATGTATGTGGGTAAAGACAAAAATAGACTGAGGGATGAAGACGGGTAAGGAGGGTAAAAATGACCACGATTGATATGTATGCGGGTAAAGAGGTATAAGAGTGAATAGAGACAATGGGCATATGTGAAAGTATCTGTAATTAGAGGAAAACATAGAAAGTATAGACAAGAATTAATAAGGGAAGGTAATGGAATAGAGAGAATAAGGAGGGAACTAAAAGAGTGACCTTTGGGACATATAAAAAACGAAATCTTTTCTGGGGGGGGCTGGGTGGGGGGAAAAGAGCGGTCACTGCAAAATCAGTTGACGCTTGCGAGTGGATTCGCAAATCCAAATGGAGAGGGGAGATGTGGTTGTCCGACAAGGGATAAAGGGCAACTCAGGAGGGGAAGGGGAGATTGGGGATAAAGAAGATAGAAATAGGAGAATAAGGAAAATGTTGGATGTTGTAGGAATGTTGTCTGGTAAAGAGTTGAAAATAAGAAAACAGAAATGGAAAAGGAGGAAAGGTAATGATGGAAAAACGGAAAGAGAAGATAAACAAAATATAAAATGGCTACGCTGAACTATATGACTCTAAATATTAATGGAATACATAACCAAATTAAAAGGAAGAAACTACTAAATTTACTGAAAAAGGAAAAAATAGATATAGCATTTGTCCAAGAAACACATTTAACTGAATTGGAGCACAATAAATTAAAGAGAGATTGGGTAGGACATGTAACAGCAGCATCGTATAATTCAAAAGCAAGAGGAGTGGCTATATTAATTAGCAAAAATGTGCCATTTAAAATAGAAGAGGAAATAATAGATCCAGCAGGGAGATATGTTATGATAAAATGTCAGATATATTCAGAGCTTTGGAATCTACTTAATATATATTCACCTAACGAAGAAGATCAAAAGTTTATGCAAGATATCTTTTTGAAGGTAGCTAATACGCAAGGGAACATACTAATAGGAGGGGATTTCAATCTGAATTTGGATCCAAATATGGATAAAACGGGGAAAAAAATTAACAGGAAGAACAAAGTAACCAAATTTATAATTAAATCAATGCAAGAAATGAAACTTGTGGACATATGGAGGAAACAAAACCCAAAAGAAAAGGAATACTCATACTACTCGACTAGACATAAAACATACTCAAGGATAGACCTATTCCTGTTATCAGCCCACATACAAGGGAGAGTTAGGAAAACGGAATATAAAGCTAGACTATTATCGGACCACTCACCCCTGTTATTGGCAATAGAGCTAGAAGACATCCCTCCAAGAATGTATAGATGGAGATTAAACCCCATGCTACTTAAAAGACAGGATTTTAGAGAATTTATTGAAAAACAATTAAAAATGTACTTTGAAGTAAATACGGAATCAGTGGAAGATAAGTTTATACTATGGGACGCAATGAAAGCATTCATTAGAGGGCAAATAATAAGTTATGCAACCAAGATGAAGAAGGACTATAATCAGGAAACAGAGCAGTTGGAAAGGGAAATAATAAACATAGAAAAAAAATTAGCAATAAAGGAAGATACAACCAAAAGAAGAGAATTGGCGGATAAAAAAATAAAATATGAAACATTACAAACATATAAGGTGGAGAAGAATATAATGAAGACAAAACAGAAATATTATGAACTAGGGGAAAAAACACACAAAATCCTAGCATGGCAGCTTAAGACAGAGCAAACTAAGAAAATGGTATTGGCAACAAGGAAAAAAGACAAACAAATTACATATAATCCAAAAGAAATTAAGGAAAACTTCAGAGAATTCTATGAACAATTATACCGAACCGAAAACGAAGGGAAAGAAGGGAAAATAGATGAATTTTTGACTAAAATTGAACTACCAAAACTACAAATAGAGGAACAAAATAAATTAACAGAACCATTTGGAACAGTAGAAATACAAGAGATAATAAAAAATTTACCAAATAATAAGACACCAGGAGAGGATGGACTCCCAATAGAATTCTACAAAACATTTAAAGACCTAATAATACCGCCCCTCCTGGATGTAATCAACCAGATTGATGAGACACAAAACTTACCAGATTCATGTAAAACAGCAATAATTACAGTGATACTAAAACAAGGGAAAGATCCACTCTCACCAGCGTCATATAGACCAATATCTCTGCTAAACACAGATTATAAGATAATAGCTAAACTATTAGCGAACAGATTAGCAGAACAGGTACCGAAAATGGTAAATTTAGACCAAACTGGATTTATCAAAAAAAGACGCACAACAGACAATATTTGTAAATTTATTAACTTAATTCATGCAGTAGAAGGAAATAAAGCACCGGCAGTAGCAGTTGCTTTAGACGCAGAGAAGGCCTTCGACAGAGTAGAATGGAATTACTTGTTCAAAGTATTGCAAAAATTCAGTTTACCGGAGAAGTATATTAATTGGATTAAAGCATTATATAAGGGACCGTTAGCGAAAGTGACAGTAAATGGACATGTATCAAAGCAATTTAACTTAAGCAGGTCAACGCGGCAGGGATGCCCACTATCACCATTATTGTTTGCGCTAGCTATAGAACCACTAGCAGAATCGATAAGAAGAGATAATAATATAAAAGGAATAAAAATAAAAGACAGGGAATATAAAATCAGTCTGTTTGCGGATGATGTGATAGTGTACTTAACAGAACCAGAACTATCAATAAAAGAACTATATAAGAAATTGAAGGAATATGGAGAAGTGTCGGGATACAAGATAAACGTAAATAAAAGTGAAGCAATGCCTATGAATAACGCGGATTTCTCAAAATTTAAGGAGGAATCCCCATTCAGATGGCAAACGCAGGCAATAAGATACCTAGGTGTGCAAATAAACAAAAATCTAGGCCAATTATATAAACTCAATTACAATCCACTAATGAAAAAATTACAGGACGATTTAGAGCATTGGAAAGAGCTACCACTAACACTGATAGGAAGGATAAACTGTATTAAAATGAACATTTTTCCAAGGATACTATACTTATTTCAGGCATTGCCAATACAACTGACAGAAAAATTCTTCAAAGAGTTAAAGAGATGGGGTAAGAAAAAGGATGGAGATCTCTGGATAGTTTGGATATTCCAGAGATGCAATTTAAGATGGTGGGCTGGAGGGCCTGTTCCTTTACTATTCTGTATTCTGAATTGAAAATGTGTACCATTATGATAGGGTGGATCAGCTGAACAATAAAAGCTGACACTTGGAGAAGGAGGTCAATAATGAGGCAAATGGTTTGATTCAGTGGTTGTAGGATTGGAGGTGTTGAGAAAATTATTTCTCTCTGTGTGTGAATGGAATTCTGTGAGAGAGCTGGGAGCAAGAAGCCCTGAGGCCAGTTGAAGTACTGGGAGTGAGTCAACCTCCACAGCTCTATATTCAGACAACATGGGGACAGTGGATAGAATGGCCTGTGGGTCTGGAAATTCTCTTCCTAAATGTTTGAAATTTTTTAAAAATGGTAATTATTTTACTGTTTATTCTCCAAAGTATCCCAATAGGCATGAATCTGCAATGTTCCGTGTTGGAGTGTTCCAATTTTTTCCTTCCTTAGAGTATGGTGGCAAATGGAAGATGCTTCATTACTTTGCACAGAAGTTCTTTGCTCCTGTTTTGCCAGTAGCCTTTGAGGACCAAGGGACACTGATGATCTATGGAATTTCTGATCTATCCAGAGACCTTCAACTTGTTCTTCAGGTACGTTTGAGAAAAGCCCGCTGGAAAAGTTGGTAAAAGTGACACAGCATACGCTGGAAGACTGGAGCAACACATAGTGATGGGGGATCTCAGCAGGTCAGGCAGCATCTGTGGAAGGCAACAGTCAGTCAATATTTCAGACAGACCCTTTATCAGCAATGGCTTCCATTAATGCTCCCTGACCTACCAAGTATCTCCAGCACTTCATGTTAGAAAGCTGATGCTCCATCACTCTGCACATTGATACCAGAATTTTGTGACCATCTTGATCTTTGGTCTGCTACTATAGAGTCACAGAGTTATTCTTCTTTGGCTTGGCTTCGCGGACGAAGATTTATGGAGGGGCAAATGTCCACGTCAGCTGCAGGCTCGTTTGTGGCTGACAAGTCCGATGCGGGACAGGCAGACACAGTTGCAGCGGTTGCAGGGGAAAATTGGTTGGTTGAGGTTATACAGCACAGAAATTGTGCTTTTATTGAACTCATCCATACTGGTCACATACTCTTCCCCACATCCCTTGAAATCTTTATACCATATACCTGCCCAAATTTAATTGGATAAAACTGCAACTGTGACAGTAGTGTAAACCACCAAGGCTGACTTCAGGTAATGGATTATTTATTGAACAGGGCATCAACTCAATCACATGTTTAGTGGAAGTTAAAAATCTGTTCCCTTTCAATAAAAAGACTTGCATTGCAACAACCCCTTTGCAACTTAAGGAACTAACCTGCTCCACGAGTGAGCTCACAAGGAGATGGGGCAGCTACTAATCGGAAAGGTAAGGCACAGCAAGATCCCTTGGAGGACATTGTAATCTCAGTCTGGTGATGGCACTGAGTGGCACATGTTTGGTCTCAACATGGTGGGGGGAGGAAATATGCCCCTCAACGCTAGGTGAACCACACTCAGTGACACCAAGGGAACTGCGCTCTCTTACATGGGGAACCATGCCACCTGACCCCACAGGGAACTTACCCCCCCCCCATGCCAGGGGAACCACCTCACGACATTGGGGATCTTCCCCCCCACCAAACTCATCATAGCCTTTTGAATCACAGCATTGCTAATTGTCTCAACTGCAGCAATATGCAATCCCTCTAGCAGTGGGTGGTAGAGCTGGTGATCAATTACATGGGAGAAGTTGAGGGAGTTTAATGAGGTTTTATTTCATTACGGATGTCTTTGTTGTGTAGGTTCGGCTTTACTATTGGAATCGCATGGAGCCTGTGTGTGTTCACACCACTGAGTCCTTCATGCTGCACGCAAGCAGTGCTGCCCCGGTACACAAAGAAGTGACTGAAGATCTGCTGAGGCGCTGTGGTTGCAGTCGATCTCGCTGTGTGCTCACATTTCATCTTGAGGTTGATGGGCAACAGGTCGGACCAGCTAATTATTATTTGCTCACATCTTTAAAGGACTCGGAGACATTGAGAAAGCCACAGATTAACGTAAGTAACAGCATCAAACCTTATCATTCACTCACCTTCCACACAGGTAACTTCCTGTCCCTAAATGAGACAGCTGTCCAAATACATCTGTCTCTGCGGATTAGAGCCACGCAGTCAGTTGGCAAGGATTTAGACTAGAACATTTAACTGCATGTAATCTTGTGCTTTGAGGAGTTTTGTAGATCCTGTTAGTTCATTTTGGTCATTGAATGCTGGGGAAATGAGCTAGTCAGTGACCATGGAGTGCTGATAGATTAATGGATGGCTTGTTGGTTCTGACTCCTCTGCATCTTGACATTCTGATCCCAGCCTTGGGCCCCACCTTCAATGAAGGTGATGGTGTTAGGCAGCTCGCAACAGGATAATCTGTCAGCTCAGAGGTGCCACTCTTGGTGCTGCATTTTAGTTGCAAGAACTTCACATAAGCAGACATTACAGCACAGTACAGGCCCTTCAGGCCACAATGTTGTGTTGACCTTTGTAACCTACTGCACAATTTAACCCTGTATTTCTCTTACATTCATATGTCTGTTTGAGTCTTTTGAATTGTACCAGCCTCCACCACCACGCCTGGCGATGCACTCCAGGCACCCACTACTCTGGGTAAAATAACATACCTCTGATGTCTCTCTTAAACTTTCTTCCGCTCACCTTAAACAGACATTCTCTGTTGTTTACGACTATCACCCCACAAAAAAAAGGTGATGGTTGTCCACTCTATCTATGCCTCTTCTCATTCAATACAGTTCGATTGAGTCACCTTTCATCCTCTTTTGATCCAAAGAGAGCTCATCAGTGAATTTGCCAATGTGAATGAGTTTCCATCGTTTCTTCCAGACCACTGTCGTACAGCAAGGGGACATTTACGGGATTACTCTGCGGACCTCAAGCATTGCCCTGTACGTCTGGTTGGATGTAGGAACCATCTCGGGACGGTTCAGTGAGAATGGCTTCCTGATGGTGGAGGAGAGCAAGCTGTTGACCTTCATCCCATGGTGCTCCTGCAGCATCTCTGAGCTGAGGAAGTCCCTGAGCGTCCATGTCCTCCAGGATATTTATTAACTCCTCATGCCTGGCGTTGATTGACCAATCTGCTGAATCAGCATCTCTCAAGCATGAATGTATCATTTGAAAGGGTGATAACCCGTTAATCCACCAGTTTAATTCATAAAACATTAAGACCAAAGACTACTCAGCCAATGTTGAAATTCAACTCATGATTTTTTGGAAATTTAATACAGTTCAATCAGATTTTGGCAGAATAGCAAACTATTTTGTGCTTTCCTAAGCAATACTTCAATTTGCTTTTATCAATATTCAGCATTCCTTTGTTAGTGCATTATTTCTCAGCGAGTTATTGTGTGCTCACTTTGATACTGTTGGTTACTGCTTCAATAGATGGGAGACTTGTTCCCGTCAGTCGTCTGTGAGGGCGTCTTAACACTGCTCCTGCATCATCAAACATCAACAAGCCTTGCAACTCAGGGACTTTCAGATCAAACTAACTGATGAAATGGCAATATTTAATTGAAGAATATTGTTGAAAATTTTATTTTACACTAGTAGTTGTTCTGCAAACCTTTTATTTCAAGGATTCACTGATTGTGTGTGTGAGTACACTGTCGTGTTCTAGAAATATTGTTCATTTAGGCATACCTCCCGAGTTGCAAGGAATATTTTGAGTCACTAACATTGTGCTGTTGAATGACCAGCATGTCTGCACACAGGAAACGTGATCCTAATTGTGTTCACCTGGAGTTGTGCCCTGTGCACTTCCACATTCAGATTCAGTCAAGTGAAAAGTCCTCTGCCCATCTTGCAGGATGAACATCTTGTAGTGCTGGGAAACCTCTGCATTTAAGTGGAGAAACCATGCAGCTCTGGGTAATCTTCCATCATGTTATCTCTGAATATCACATTGTTCAGTTAACTGAAGATCTCAGTGTAAGAACACAACAAGGAGGCTGGCAGTCACTGTTGTAGGGTCAAGGGCCAGAGCAGAGATCAATGCACTAATCAGTGTATCACAGGCCTTGAAAATCTTACTACTGACATGAGTGAAGCAGGCAACAGGCGTTAATGTTTGTTCTCACCTGATACATGCCTTGATGCCTGCAGACAAATACTGAAGGAACCAATTCATTTTCTAGACATCAGGCCATGCAGCAGAAGTACTTGCATTTGAACAAAGTCAGGAGCATCGAAGGCATTTGGCCCATATCACTTTACCTTTTCCTATCCATGTACCTGTCAAAATGCCTTCTAGCATGCAATTGTCCCCATCTGTACCACTTCCAATGGCAGCTCATCCCATTACCCACCACCCTGTGTATAGAAAAAGGAGCTCCTCAGGTCCCACTAAAACTTATCCCTCTCATCTTAAACTTATGTCCTCTAGTTTCAGACTCATCTCCCCTGAGGAAAAGATGATCACCATACACTTTATCCATGCCCCTCCTGATTCTATGTAACTCTATATGATCAACCCTTAGCCTCCTATGCTTCAGAGAGAGAAAACCCCCCAGCCTATCACAGGATTACTACTTGACCCACACACTGGGGAGGCAGGAAACTAGGGTAGTTAACCAAGAAAATCTGAAGATGGTGGGGTTGAGTGGAATATATAAACATGCAGCATTCTTGATAAGTGACCAAAGTTTCAAGGCCTGGGCCTGTATCTGTCCTGCACCTTATTTCTCTTAGAAATAAGGTGCAGGATAGGTACATTCCAAAAATGAAATATTTGAATGGAAAAATGACAACTGTGGCTGACAAGAGAAGCCAAAGTAACAGCAAAAGAAAGGGCATACATGGAAGTAACAATTAGTGGGAAGATGGCAGTAAGCCTTTAAAACATACAGAAGGCAACTAAGGTCATGACAGAGGAAAATATGAACTTTGAAAAGATGCTAGCAAACAATATTACAAAGGGTACTAAAAGCTTTTTTAAGTTTAAAAAAGAGGTGAGGATAGATGTAGGACTGATAGAAAATGACACAGGACAAATTGTATTGGGAGACAAGGAGATGGCAGGGGAACTGAATAAGTATTTTGCATCAATCTTCACTGGAAAACATTAGCAATATACTGGACTTTCAAGGCTTTCAGGGAAGAGAGGGGAGTGCAGTCATGATCTCTGGAGAAAAGGTACTTGTGAAGCTGAATGGTCTAAGGGTAGATAAGTCTCCTGGATCAGAAGGAATGTACCCTCTGGTTCTGAAAGGAATAGGAATAGAGATTGTGGAGGCATTGGTAATGATCTTCCAAGAATCAAGAAATTCTGGTGCAGTTCTGGATGACTGGTAAATTGCAAAGGCCATTCTGCTATTTAAAAAAGGAGGAAGGCAGCAGAAAGGAAATTATAGACCTTTTAGCCTAACATCAGTGGTTGGGAGTCAATTGTCAAGGATGATGTTACAGAGTATCTGGAAATGCATGACAAGATAGCCCAAAGTCAGCATGGTTTCCTTGAGGGAAAATCTTGCCTGACAAACCTATTGCACTTTTGTGAGGAAACCACAAGTACATTAGACAAAGGAGATGCAGTGGACGTTGTATATTTGGATTTCAAAAGGCCTTCAACAAAATGAGAGCCCATGGAATTAGAGAAATTATACCAGATGGGTAGAGCATTGGTTGGTTGGCAGGAAATTGAATGGGAATAAAGGGATCCTATTCTGGTTGGTTACCCGTTACCAGTGGTCAGTGTTGGGGGTCAAGTCTTTTTTACATTGAATGGTAATAATTTGGATAGGTGAAGGGGTAGGGAGGCTGCAGAGAGACTTGGATAGATTAGAATGGGCAAATAAGTGGTTAATGAAATACAGGTGCTCCTCAACTTACAAAAGAGTTATGTTCTGGCAAACCCAACGTAAATTGAGAAAGAATACTGCACCTACCATTTTGATGGGTTGTTTACAGTGCACTCATTTGCATGATCGCTACAGAGACCGTGAGTATGGTTGAGTCAGCATCGCAAGAGTGGGAACAGATTAGAATGTCGGAAAATCATAGGTAGGGGAGCACCTGTACATTGTGGGAAAGCATGTAGTCATGCACTTTGCTAGAAGGAATAAAATGCCAAGCTATTATTTAGATGGGGAGAAAATTCAAAATTTGGAGATTCACTGGAACTTCGAAGATCCTCATGCAGGATACCCTAAAGGTTAACCACCAGGTTGAGTTTGTTTTAAACCTCAGGAGCTGGCCAGTCATCCTCAAGTGATATTAGGTCCATGCGGCAAATTCTGGCTTACTCCTTGGTTTGGAATGTGACCAGGAGTCCAATGTGCTGCTGGGAACACCAGAAGTTAGTGATGTGACTGGGTTTGAGGCTGGAGCTGTAGTTTGAACTAACTAAGGGTCAACAAAGTGAATGACAGTGTGTGAGTGTTAGAGGAACATACATGTGTCTGGAAACTGCTCCAGCATCAGCC
Source organism: Narcine bancroftii (assembly GCF_036971445.1). Classification (NCBI taxonomy): domain Eukaryota; kingdom Metazoa; phylum Chordata; class Chondrichthyes; order Torpediniformes; family Narcinidae; genus Narcine; species Narcine bancroftii. Next base: position 185,649,410 of record NC_091471.1, on the reverse strand, counting down.
AGGACCAGTGTGTCAGATTACAGAATCTATTCGACATGGCATATGACTGCTGAGGGTGCATGTCACTGTATTTCTAGTCACTCCTCTGGACATCATTCACTTAAGCTATTCTCCTTCAAACAAGACAGAGGCTATTCAGCCCCTTTGTGTTCCTCCATTAACACCTTCTCCTTGATTCCCTAAAAAAACTTAAAAATCCACTGTAATACACTCCAACCGGACTTCCACAGGTTGAGAATTCTGAAGATTCAGCTATCTTTAGACCTAACCATAGAATAATACAGCACAGAAACAGACCCTTCTAGTCAGTGCTGAACTATTTATTCTCCCTAGTCCCACTTACTTGCACCTCGACCATAGTCCTCCATATCCCACCAATGCATGTACCTGTCCAAAATCATCTTAAAAATTAAAATTCACAGCTTGGCAGCTTGTTCCCCTAAACTTTTCGCCTTTCACCCTTAACCCATGTCCTCTGGTTTGTATCTCACCTAACTTCAGTGGAAAAAGCATACCAACATTTACCCTATCTAGACCCCTCATAATTTTAAATACCTCTATCAAATCTCACCTCATTCTTCTACTGAAGTCCAGGCAACATCCTACTAAATTTTCTCTGCACTTTTTCTATCTTATTGATATCATTCCTGTAGTTGGGTGACCAATACTCCAAATTTGACCTCACCAATGTCTTATACAACTCTCCCATAAAGATCCTAACTCCAATACTTATTACTTTGATTTATGTAGGCCAATATGCCAAAGGCTCTCTTTACAACCTTATCTATCTGTGACATCACTTTCAGGAATTATGTATCTGTATTTCCAGATCCCTCTGTTCTACCACACTCTTCAGTGCCCTACAATTTACCATGCATGTCCTTTCTTGGTTTGTCCTTCCAAATTGCAACACCTCACACTTGCCTGCATTCATTTCCATCTGGTCCAGATCCCTCTGCAAGCTTTGAAAGCCTTCCTCAGTGTCCACAACAGCTCCATTCTTCGTGTCATCTGCAAATTTGATGATCTAATTTACCAATATTATCATCCAGATCATTAATGTAGGATGACAAACAACAATGGTCCCAGCACCAATCCCTGAGGCACACCATTAATCACAGGCCTCCAGTCTGAGAAGCAATCATCCACTAACACTCTGGCTTCCGTGTAGCCAAATGTCAAATCCAGTTGACAACTTCACCATGAATAGAGCATCTGAACCTTTCTGACTAACCTCCCACATGGGACCTTGTCAAAGGCCTTACTATATTTCATGCAGACAACATCCACACCTTTTCCTTCATCAACTTTCCTGGTAACTTCCTCAAAAAGCTCTCTAAGATTGGTTAAACGTGACCTACCATGCACAAAGCCACGCTGCATATCCCTGGCTGTCCAAATACTTGTACACCCAATCCCTAAGAACACCTTTCAATTAATTACCTTACTACAGACATCAAGCTCACCGGTCAATAATTTCCAGGGTTACTTTTGGAGCCTTTTTTTAAAACAATGGAACAACGTGAACTAACTTTCAATCCAGCACCACACCTGTGGTTAAGTACACTTTAAATATTTCTGCCAGAACCCCTGCAATTTCTACACTAGTCTCTTTCAAGGCCTAAGGGAATATCTTGTCAGGCCCTGAGGATTTATTCACCCGTATTTGCTTTAAGAGAGCAAATTTTTGCATCTGTATAGGTTCCGACCTCACTGCTTATTTTCCTTACTTCCCTCAACTCTATGCCAGTTTCTGAGTAAATACTGATGCAAAAATACCATTTAAGATCTCCCCAGTCTCTTCTGCCTCCATACATAGCTGACCACTCTGATCTTTTCAAGGGGACCAATTTTGTCCCTTAATATCCTTTTACTCTTAATATACCTTTAGAAACCCTTAGGATTTTCCTTCACATTGTCAGCAAAGCAACTACATGTCTTCTTTTAGCCTTCCTGATGCCTTTCTTATGTTTTTTTCTTGCATATTTTATACTCCTTGAGTATCTCATTTGCTCTGTGTTGCCTATACCTGCTATATACCTCTCTACTTCCAAACCAGATCACCAATATCCCTCGAAAACCTGTTTACTTTGCCTTTAATTCTAACAGCAATATACAAACTCTGTACTCTCAAAATTTCACATTAGAACAGTAACCCTACCTGACTCCACAGCTAGGGAAATATCTCTCACTCCATCTTGTCATTGCCCTGTATGTTTCATTGACATTATTATTTAAATTCCAGAGCTCAGGTCCAAGGCTGGTTAATCCATCCAATGGATAAGGTCATACCAGAGGCTTACAACATTAGGGTGAGACATTTTCTCTCATGCAAAACATCATGCCTGACCAGTGGGTTAACCGTTCCCCTTTTCACAGATGCCACCTGACCTAATAAATGTTTCTGGCATTTTCCTAATTATTCAAAGATCTTAACATTTGTATATATGTAGAATTGGTGCAGATTCCCAAAGTGAGTTTAGAAATGAAGATTCCTGTGGTCAACTCATCCATTTTTAATTGTTTATTTTAAAAAAAGCGTACAATTTGAAAGTACGCATTTCAAGCAAAAATATAAAATTAATTTTGGAATACCAGATGTTGGGACTATTTACATGATGCATTTAAAAGTGTAAACAATAATGATGAGCTAATTCTGAAAAGAACCAAGTCTTTTGTAAAAACAAAATAAAATTGTAGTTTGGCTCATCAAGATTCCAAGAATCCTTCCTCCTGGCTGCCCCAAACACACAACTTCTGTCTTCTTGGAAAAATAAACAGGCCATGGTGGGCAGAGAAGGGAAAGGCCACTGTTGAAGCTTGGCTTCACTTTATCAGTGCTGAGATCTGCCTGGACAAGCTCATAAAGCCATAGACACTTTACAGACAATGTTGCAAATGACTGTGGCCAAAATGTACACGGCAAGATTCCACAAACTGCAGTATGAATCTGACCACATCAACTGCTTTAGATGTTGGAAGGGCAGTAGGAAGATCTCCACAGCAGTGCCCAAGGAACCAGCAGATTCTTCAAGCATAAGTTGACATCTCCTCCATTCAGCATTCCTTCAGTATTGTACTGGAAATGCCAAACTGCATTGCATACCAGGTCTTACAAGGATCCTTGTATGTTGGCAGCCCCAGTAATATTTGGCCAGAATGTATTTTAAAACAAACAAAATAAAGCTGAGCGTGCCAGGTTTATTGCATTAGGATTGAGAACTTGTTAACTTTAAGCACTGACCTGCCTGATATTTAAAAAAAATTGTCTTAGGATAGTAATCCAACAGAGATCACAACAGTGGTCCGAATCTGGGGAGAATTCTCGTTCCAAGAGGTTCAGGAGATGGGTGGAGATTCACTTCTTGGTCTAGGGTCACATGTCAAAAGACTCTGCTGTCAAATGGCTGAGCTTCCTAAACGAGGTCTCCACTCCACTGTCATAAACACTGTCACACTGCTGGGACTTTGCTTCGACCTGTACAACTGTGTGAAAAGAACAAGAGCTTTCAATTTCTTATTTGAAAATCAATGCAGAATCCCCCCCCATTCCAATTTGAAGATTAGTTTTATTTCAGTAGAAATGCAATGACAATTTAGACTAGCAGTAATTCTGAGACTGAAAGATACTTATTTTAAATATAATTTTCTCATTCTTTATATTCTTGCCTAACATCTTTATTACAAAATGTTCTTATTCCTAAACTTATTTTAAAATACTCTGTTTCTCCTCATGGTGACATCAAGGCATATTAGGGACAATAAGCTAATCCTGTCTGTCTTAAGAGGATTGAGAGGCCATCATTGGTGGAAACAGCCTGTGATTAACGTCTGAAAATGAAGGAGCCTCACCTCTGATCATCCCCTTAACCAAACAGGGCAAAATCAGCACAAACCACTGTACAGGCAAATATTAGGTCTTCTCATAAACTAAAAGCAGTCATCTGTTCTGCAAAAGGTAAAGGATCTTGCGTTTGCCTCTCAATAACATGGAGCAGAGGAAGGAGTTGTAAATGTTTGATCATTGTTCCTCGACTTCCAGGAAGTGGGTTTGAATCTAGTCGAGCCTGAGAGAATGAAGTGCTCTTTCTTCCTGGAGATGACAGGTGTGATGGTGATGTCAGGGCCCGCTGATAGCAGTTGAACAAAGGCTGGTGACACCAAAGCCCTGACTCTATCTCACTGGTTTTATGGATTAGAGTGATAGGAATCAACTGTGAACGTTTCTCCGAGTCCGGCCCTTAGCTTAACCCCATCCATTTGGCTGCAGCTCCGTCACATGGATACTCTGCCATCCCTGGCCTGCACCTTCACTCCACACCAGGATAGTCTGAGAACCCTCCACCACTTCCACAAACAGTTTTCTTCCTGCAATTTCCTCATCAGCTGACCTTGTGGAACCACTGGCCCCCAAAGCAAAAGTGCAGCTATGGTAAAGAGCTTTTAGCTGCTCAGGCCTCAAGAATAGTCCTTAAGAAAGGGTTCCTCTAAACAGTCTAAACCTGCTGCAGAAAAGGAATGCAGCAGGTTGGAAACATCCGCATTCACTCTGTCAAAACCTTTCAATATTCAAAATGTCTCTCTGAGATGCCCCCTCATTCTCCTATACTCCAACGAATACAACCCAAGAGCTACCAAACGCTCCCCATACTCCAGCCCCTGCATTCCAGGAATTACCCTCTCCAACAACATCACATCCTTTTGAAGATAGGGAGCGCAAAACTGTACACAGTACTCCAAATGGGGTCTCACCAGTGCCCCATAGAGTCTCATTAACTCTTCTCCGTTATTTCTCTTGAAATGAATGCTAGCATTGCATTTGCCTTCTTCAGTACCAATCCCACCTGGGTGTTAACTTTTAGATTACTCTGCACAAGGACACCCAGGTCTCTTTGCACCTCCGAGGATTGAATTTTCTCCCCATCCAAATTGTTCTCTGTCTGTTTATTTCCACTGCCAAAATATAGAACTGAACACTTTCAATATTTTTGCCCAATCTCCCAATCTGTCTAAATCCCTCTGCAATAATACGGTTTCTTCAACACTTCCTGCTCCACCACCCATCTTGGTGTCATCCCCAAATTTGGCCATAAAACCATTCATTCCACAATCCAAATCATTAATATAAATTGTAAACAGCAGCGGCCCCAAGACCAACCCTGTGGATCACTGCTTGTTACAGGCAGCCATCCTGAACGGAATCCCTTAATTTCAACCCTTTCCTTTCTGCCTATCAGCCAATTTTCAGTCTAATAGCGTCCCTGTAATTCCATGGGCCCTCATGTTATTTAGCAGCCTAACATGTGGCACCTTATCAAAAGCCTTTTGAAATTCCAAATATATAACATCCTTCGCCTCCCCTTTGTCTTCAAAAAACTAGGTTGGTTGGTAGGATCTACTCTTTTAAAAAACCATGCTAACTAGGACCTATCCTGTCATGTATTTCTAGGCAACCACTGTCGTCAGACTTATAGGTCTAGAGTTTCCTTTTTTCTGTTTCCCACCTTTCTTGTACAGCGGAACCACATTTCCAATCCCCTGGAACCACACCCGAGACTATCAATTTCTGAAAGATTGTCACCAATGGATCTACAATCTTCAAAAGTACAATTTCTCTAGTAATTTTAACTGTATCCAACTCTACTCCTTGAAGCCTCTGTCAAGGATATTACTAATTCTTCCACAGTGAAGACTGACGTAAAATATTGATTTAGTTCTTCTGCTATTTCTTTATAACCCATTATAATTTCGCCAGCATCGTTTTCTGTTGGATCTAATGCCAACACATGTCTCTTTTATTCTTTATATATTTGAAAAAAATCTTAGTATCGTTTTTTATATTGTTTGCCAATCTCCTTTCATAACTCATCTTTCCTAATGACTTTCTTTATCTCTGTAAGTTTTTAAAGGATTCCCAGACTCTGATTTTCCACTAATTCTAGTTTCCTTCTATGCCCTCCTCTTTACTTTTATCTTAGACTTCACTTATTTTGTTAGCCACATTTCCTTTGACTAATTTCCTTTTCCTTGGAATATATCTATCCTGCAGGCCTTTTATTATTGGCAAAAATATCTTCCAATCCTGCTCTGTTCCTCCGACTAGCTTACTTTTCCAGTCGACTTGAGCCAGTTCCTTTCTCATACTGCCATAATTTCCTTTATTCCACTGAAAAATTGATACATCTGATAACATTTTTACCTTTCAAATTTGAAATTGAACTCAACCATGTTATGGTCACTGCTTCCTAGAGGTTCTAAGACCTTTTACTCCATAATGACCTCAGGTTCATTGCACATGACCAATCAAGAACTACGGATCCCCTGGTGGGCTTCTCAACAAGCTGTTCAAAAAATCCATCTCTTAGGTTTTCTGCAGACTCATTCTCCTGTGATCCAGTAAATTCCTGTCCTTCCCAATCCCCTGCCATATTAAAATCCCTTATAATTATTTTGATATTATCTTTGTGACATGCCTTTTGAATTTCTGTCTGTATCTCATAGTCCATTTCTGGACTGCTATCTGGGGGCCTGTATATAACTGCTAATATGATCTTTTTACCCTTGGTATTTCTTAACTCAACCCATACTGATTCTACCGCTTTAGACCCTATGTCCCCTCTTTCTATTGATTTAATGTCATTACTGATCATCAGAGCCCCCCCCCCTCCTCCTCTACCCTCCTGTCTATCTTTCATATAGACTGTGTATTGAGCTCCCAATCGCACGCCTCATTGATCCATGTTTCAATAATGGCCACAATGTCATACCTTTTTAGATGAATCTGAGCATCCGGGTCATCTGCTTTGTTTCTGATGCTACGTGCATTTAAGTATGGTGCCCGTTATCGAGGTCGTTTGTGCTGTATTCCTGTTGAACATCTCTTTCTCCTGTCTGCTCACCTGCCTTTTCTTTATGTTGTTATTGACTTCCTCTTCACTATTACTTCTTTCCTCTGTTGTAACTCCCTGCCTCCCTTCTATCCTATTCTCTTTGCTCTCATTTTGATTCTCTCCCCCGCAAAGCTAGTTTAAACCCTCCCCAACAGCTCTAGCAAACCCTCCTGCCAGGATATTGGTCCCTTTCCAGTTTAGGTGCAGCCCATTCTTTTTATAGAAGTCTGACCTTCCCCAGAAGCGATCCAAATGATCTAGGAATCTGAAGTCCCGCCTCCTATACCAACTCTTCAGCCACGCATTCATCAGCCATATCTTTCTATTTGTACCCTGTCTAGTGTGGGCACAGGCAACAATCTGGAGATTACCACCCACAAGGTCCTTTCTTTTAACTTTCTACCTAACTCCCGATATTCCCTTTTGAGGACCTCATCTCTACCTCTATTATGTCATTGGTCCCCATGTGGACCACTACATCCAGCTGCTCTCACGCCCCTTCCAGAACGCTGATGAGACGATTTGAGACATCCCTGACCCTGGCACCTGGGAAGCAACATACCATCAGGGAGTCTATGCATCCCAGAAAACTTCCTGTCTGCCCTCCTAACCAATGAATCCCCTATTACTAATGCTTTCCTCTTCTCAGCCCTTCCCTTCTGAGCCGAGGAGTCAATTTCTGTGCCAGAGACTTGACCGCCTTGACTCGTCCCTGGTAGATTGTCCCCACCAGCAGTATCCAAAACAGCATACATGTTGGTAGTAGTAACGACCACAGGGGTACTCTGCATTACTGGTCCCTTCCTTTTACCTCCCCTGACAATCACCCATCTATCTGCATCCTGCCTATTTGGGGTGACAACCTCTATGTAATTCTTCTCTACGACTGCCTCATCCTCCTGAATAACCCGCAGTTCATCCAGTTCCAGCTTCAGTTGCTGAACTCGATCAGTAAGGAGCCGGAGCTGAATGCACTTCCTACAGGTGTGGTTGTGTTCCCTCAGCTGGAACAATCCACAGCCCTAGCTGACTCCATTAGCTTGTAAAATAATACCCTTGACTAGATTGCCTTACACCTTACCTTGATTGCAGCAGTTGCGATCCGAAGACTCAAAGCCCCACTCCTTCGCTGTGCCACTTGTTCGCTAGGCCACTCCTTTACATTACCCTCTTTTTATTTGTTCTTGACCAATAGCCCTGTCACTCGCTCCTCCCCCCTCCTCCTCTGAACGCCACCGAACTCAGACTCCTCGTTCGAGTTAGTGTTCAATAGACAAAAGTTGTTTACCGTTCTGTTCAGTGGGGGCTGAGTTCTCTTCTTCATTTGCTTGTGGGCTTGTGGATTTGACCATTACTTTACCAAGTACAGCCACTGCTTCACGGTGACCCATGGACTTCAGTGATTCCAAAATCTCCTGCAGTGTACCTCCTGACACCTGTGGGGCCCAAGGAATAGTAAGGATTAAAACCATTGGCAAACCCCTCATCCCAATGGCACAGGGAAATAGAACCTGAAGGTTCTCACCTGCACGTCCCTGAAACGGCCTCAGGAGGTAGAACAGTACACATTTCAGATAGTCTCCCAGTAAGGACTGGAGATGAGCCATCAGCACCAGGGAACGCACCTTAATCTCAGAGCCAAGGTTGATGCCTGCACAGGGCTAGGCATCTAGGATTTCCTCCCAAAGGAGCTGTCAAGGCTGGTGAACAAGAAACTCTCTCAGACAGCTGAGTGTGGATTGGAGAAGAGCTCAGGCCCAGCAACTAGAGCCGAGGGGCAGGTCAAGGAGCAACAGCAGAATGAGGTCAACTCTGACCTTGGAATCCTGCTTCCTTTTGGCTGAATTCACAGCAGACTAGAAATACATGACAGGATAGGTACCAGAGACTCTGTTCCCAGGTGAAAGCAAACTCAGGATAAGGAATGGGTTTATAATTTGACAGATCACCTTGTGTGCAATGATATTTGATTTTCCCAAGCCTTTCCAAGGAGGGAGCTGGCTCACCTCGTAGTTATCCAGCAAGGAAGCTGCTGGGCATGGACTCATTCTGAAGGCATTAATCAGGATGCCGAGGCCCAATTTCTGTGCTAGGGTCATCCAGCTGAGGCTTGGCTCAGGCACTTCCAGCAGCTTGCACAGCTCCAGCCTGCTTCCCCTGTCCAGCTGTCCCAGATCACCTGTCACACAGAAACATGTCAGCACCATAATGCCCACAGCATTCCCAAAAGAGTACAAAGAGAAAGGATCAGCTGCTCCCTGTCCCAGTGGACAGGATGTCCACTGTGTGGGGATGAGGGAATCAATGCTGCCACTGTTGGTGGTGGGGGGGGGGGGGGGAAATAAGACACAATCGACAGGGGTGGGGGGGGGGGGGCGGATCAATGATCGATCAGGGTGTGGCATCGGTCACCTTTCTAGCTCCATAGAGTGAGAGTAGAGAATGGGGAGGGAATGCACCGGTGAGCGGGGGATGGGGATGGTTTGCCGAGGAGCGTAATGAATAGGACAGTTTTGAAGTGGTCACCAAGGGAATGATCTCTAACACCAATTAACAATTACCCTGTGGGAAAGTGGTGACAGACTTTGCTTTTGGCCAGTAGGGTTCACCATTCAGGATGTCGTACACCTGCAATAAAAGGTAAAAATCAGTGACAGGCTCCCTGACATGTAATCGTGACATATGCAGCAGAGGGAGGGTGGGGAACGTTCTCCTTCACTCAGAGATGGAGGTGATTTGGGACTTTTTTGCCTAAATAGGGAGCGGGAGCAGATTCTTCAGGAACTATCAAAGGGGATGGGATAAATCGTTGAAAGGGCAAAAATGCCAGGATGGAGTACAGAGCACAGCTCAGTGCCCTGGGAGATGACCAAGGTTGACAGGCTTTCTGCTTCCCTCTGATATCGACCTAAACTCCTGGCACACTCTCACCTCCTCAGTGGCTGCCACGTCCAGCGGCGTGGTCCCATGGAAGATGCCTTCGTCATCGGCACCTTCAACAAGTTCCTCAGATTTGTCATCCAGAGGTTCATGGTTCTCAATGTGTGGGTCAGCACCTGAACATTCCAGAATGGATTACAAAGCACAAGAAAGATGCTTTAAATTATGAAACAGAACAAAGCAAGGATTTTTATCTCGAGGGGCCTACAGTACAAAGGGTAAAGAACCCCTCGGTGACCCTTAGTGACTGACCTGCTGCCATCAGTAAGGCACAGAGTTTGGTTGAGCCTCTGCCTGCTGCAAGGTGAAGGCCGGTGGATCCATCGAATGTGGCTGCATCGACCTCTGTCCCAGCCTGAGAACAAGTGGACACAGGATCAGTGCCAGAACAGCTGGCAGTCTAGTCATCCCCTCCCTTGTCCAACATGCCAGGTGTGGGAACTTGCTGTACACAGAAACTCTGTTGGATCCTACATCAGAACTGCCCTGCTAGCCATGAATCTTGCAATTGTGAAAGGCGCCATACAAATGCAATTGCTCCTGGTGTAAACAGTTGTGTGGAGAAGTTGCCCAAGGCTGTGCTACACCAGAAGGAATCAACGGGTGCAGGACCCCTAGCACCAGGACAGGCATGGATTGGAGAGGGTCGGTCTGGGAAATCACGCCTCACAGACCCATCTCCTTCTGAGGAAGTGACCAGGCATTGAGAAGGGGAGGTGGCAGACATTGTCCACATAGACCTTTGCAAGCCCTTGGACACAGCCCATACTGGGATACAGGGTGAGCAGGCCAACTGGTTGCAGAATTGGCAGGATGTTGGGGGTCAGTGACTTCTGCTAATGTCAGTGACCTGAGTCGGCAGATAACAACAACATTTGTGCCTGGGGGAATGCAGCTTCAACACTAAGCTCCACACCATCCAGGACAAATCAGTCTGTCTGATAGACACTCGTCCGCAACAGCCCATCCTCGAACCTCAAGGAGAAGGCTTCCAGCCAACGATATGTTCTCTTGCTCGACAGCGAGGTGCAGAGCGGTGCGTCCTGACCGTTGTTCCTGGGTATTTACGTCCACTCCAGCTGCAAGCAGTTGCCTTAGAGACGATAAGCTGTTGGCCAACACAGCCAGGTGAATGGCAAAGAAACCTGTAGGTAACACAACAGTTGATTAACCACCAACGGGCACTGGCCAAACAAATGCTTCCAGCTCTCCTGCATGTCTCAAAATGTGAGAAATGCCATTGAAATTGCAATATAAATGTCCCATAGCAGTGGATCCAGCACCAATCGCTTCATTTAATTTTTTATTGTAACTATAAATTGCACTCTTTTCACAGAAAAGCTTATTTAAAGAAATAACCTGTTAAATGTTTTTTCACTGGCTGTTAAAACACAGACCTCCCAACCTGACCCCATCACCACCACCATGTGTCTCCTCCCACCATATCAAATTTGTATCCAATTTATTGTGACAATTGTGTTTGTATCAGCACACCCTGGTGTTGCAATTTTTCCACAGCAAGCCAGTGCCTCAATTTTACTACTTGGCCAGGATCAAAGGCAGTTTGAAGAAGAACTTGCAGTGACTTTGCAGGAAGGAAGCTGTCGTATGAGGCTGCAAATGTAAGGTGAGCACCACGAAGTTACAGCACAAGTAACACGGGTTAGGCTATGTAAAAACAAAATTCTGGAGAAGCTCAACAGGTCAAACAGTGTCCTTTACGTAGCAAAAGCAAAGATATATAACTGAGCCCTTCATCAAAGTATGAGAAAATACCAGCAAGCATCTGAACAAAAGGATGGGGTGGGGGGAAGGGGGGGGGTGGCAGGGCAGGAGATGATAGGTGGAGAAACGAGGGAGGGGACAGCAGCAGTGAGGGGAAGGGGGGATGGTAGGGATGTGTGGGTGAAAGAACTGGAAGGACAGGAAAGGAAGAGGTAATGGAAAGCAGTAAAGTCAATGTTCTTGCCATCTGGCTGGAGAGTGCCCAGCCAGAAAATAAGTTGTAATTCTCCCAATCTGCAGATGGTCAGGATGGGACAGTATATAAGGCCATGGACAAACATGTGAGTGCAGGAGTGTGACCTAGAATTGAAATGGTTGGCCACTAACTGGGAGGTCGCTGTGGTTGCAAACAAGCGAAGTGATCTCATAGTCTGCGACCAGTCTCTCTGATGTAGAGAATGCCACAAAGGGTGAACCGAGTGCGGTAGATAAGTCCTCTGGATGTACAGGTGACGTATGGTGAACGAGAAGGCCTATTTGGGGCCCCAAACTGTGGTGAGGGAAGAGGTGTGGGCGCAACTGTTGCACCTCCTGCGGTCACAGGGGAAGGTGCCAGGGTACGATGGGTGGGGAGGGATGAGTGCATGAGAGAATCACAGAGGGAGTGGTCCCTGCAGAAGGCCGAGAAAGAAAAATGCGTCTGGTGGTGGTATTCTGTAGTACCAGGTAGATTCTGTGTTGGTTGCAGCTGGGGGCAGAGGGGCCAGGGCAGATGAGCGGGAAATGGAGAAGATTTGGGTGAAGGCTGAGTTGATAGCAGTGGAGAAGAAGCCACGTTTGTGGAAGAAGGCAGACATTTCAGAAGATCTGGACTGGAAGACTATCTTGGGAACAGGTGCGGCAGAAATGGAGAAATTGAGAGAAGGGGATGGAGAGAAGGGTGAGCGGAAGTGTAGGACAGGTAGTTGTGGGAGTTGGAGGGTTTGTAGTATGTATCAGTGGAAAGCTTGTCTCTTGAGATGGAGACAGAGAAATCAGGAAGAGGAGAGTATTATTGGAGATGGACCAGGTGAGTTCGAGATCTCCCTCAGCCTCTGCCTCCAACACATCATCTGCCAGAATTTCCGGCACTCAATGCAGGACCCCACCATCAGACACATCTTTCCCGCTTCTCTCTCGGCCTTCTGCAGAGACCACTCTCTCTGCAATTCCCTTGTGCACTCATCCCTCCCCACCCATCACACCCCAGATACCTTTCCCTGTGACTGCAGGAAGTCCAACACTTCCGCCCACACCTCCTCCCTCACCACAGTCTAGGGCCCCAAACAGGCCTTCCACATTCAGCAACACTTCACCTGTATGCCCAGAGGTCTTATCTACTGCATTTGGTGCAACCTTTGTGGCATTCTCTACATCGGACAGTCCGGTCACAGGCTGGGAGATCCCTTCGCAACCACAGCGATCTCCCAGGGCCAACAATTTCAATTCCAAGTCAAACTTCTTCATTCACATGTTTGTCCATGGCCTCATGTACTGTCCCACCCTGAAAACCTGTAGATTGAAGGAACACCACCATATTTTCTGGCTAGACAGCCTCCAGCCAGATGGCATGAACATTGACTTTACTGCTGTCCATTAAAGCTACTTGCCTTTTCTTCTCCCTCCCCCTTTCCTGTCCTTCCAGTTCTTTCACTCACACAGCCCTGCCATCCATCCTCCCTCCTTTCTCCACCTATCATCTCCTGCCCTGCCACCCCCATCTCTTGCTAACATCTTCTCATACTTTGATTAATGGCACAAACCTGAAAAGTCAGTTATGCATTTTTTGCAGCTAAGTATCCCACATTTGAAAATATCACAGGCTTCAGCAACACCCAGAGTACAACAGGATAACCTCATCCTGCAAGATCAGCTATAATTATCACCAATTCTCCCCTGCCAAATAAGTATGCTTTTAAATTGTGATAGAAACCTAAGTTTCAGTGATACACTTTAAAGACAAAGGGAAGTATTATTTTCCACATCTATTTCCTAATATTCCACATCATCTTTTAACAAAACCCAATTTCCGTAAAATTTCTACTTTCTTTGATTAAGGCTGAAGTTTTGTGGTTATACTTTCTGTAAAGCCTTATTTGCATGTTTTCTAAAACAGGAAAAGGCCCTGCTATTGGCTGGATAGCAAATATCCATTGTTGAAACTAACCGCAAGGGGTCACTGTGGAAGCGGCTGCTGGTTCATTGAAGAAATGCACAGAGTTTGCCAGAGGCAGGAAAAACCCCAGCCACTGAATGGAACAATTTCCCAGACCCTGCTGAAAGAGGGGTGAGACTTCCCTGGGGAGGGAGCAGAGGAGATTTACCAGGATGTTCCTGGGATGGTTCTGAAGAGACTGGCTTTGTTTCCCTTGAAGCAGAGGAGGGTGAGGCCAGGGTAGAATCATCAGAAGTGGTATTCAAAAGCAGAGGCCACAGCTTCAGGGTAGGAAGTTGGGGGGGGGGGGGGGGGGTGGGGTCAAGAAACCTTTTCCTCAGGAATGGGATTGGAATCAGGAACACAAGGCTGAAAGGATTCTCATAGCGGTGTCTGGATAAACACAAATCACCTAGATCACAAATCTTGTAAAATGCAGATGGATATAAAGGTCAGCATGGACTCCAAGGTCAAGAATATTTTAATGAATTACTTTCCACCCTACACACATCTTTCAGCTGTAAGTGAGGTATGTCTGTTTGTGTGTATGTATGTGTGTTTTGCTCTGAGGACTGGAGAACACTGTTTTGCCAGGTTGTTCTTGTGCAATCAGATAAACTAGACTTCCACTGATGCCTTTCAGCACCAATCGTCTGTCACGGTTTGGCCACGCGAGACACCCTGCCCCTGGTTCCTGCATTGCTCAACGTCTGCGATGCTGCCTGGCTGGATGAGAGAGAGAGAGCTGGTGTGACCAGCGTGGACATGATGAAGATGTTTTCAATGGTGGGAGAGTCTAGGACCAGGGGACACGGCCTCAAAATAAAAGGATGTCCCTTTAGAACAGAGAGGAGAAATTTCTTCAGCCAGAGGTTGGTGAATCTGGAGAATTCTTTGTCATAGATGGGGCTGTAAAGGTCATTGGGTGGATTTAAATTAGAGATAGACAGGTTCTTGATTAGTAAGGGTGACAAAGGCTACAGGGAGAATGGGGTTGAGAGGACAAATCTATCAGCGTGATTTGAAGGGCAGAGCAGACTCAATGGGATGAATCTTGTGGACTTATAGAATTCCTTGTGTTGGTAACGTCATACTGTACAGGTTGGTGGTGGTGGCACTGATACTACCGTATCTCTTCCCCAAAGGGAGCAGCTGAAAGATGCTGTGTGCAGAGTGGAAAGGATTCCATTAAAGAATTCTTGGCCTTTGAATCCATGCTGACTTTTAAAATCGATCTGCATTTTCAAAGGTTAGTGACCTTAGTGATTCAAGTGTTTATCCAAGAGCTGCCTGGTGAAGATCTCACTGCAGCAATTAGAGGTCACCTCCCCAAACCCAGCCCAGCCCCACTCACCAGCGTTATTTGGAAGGGCTAGGAGGTCCAACATAACCTTGTTCCGTTCTGCCAACAGGACGTTTAGCATCTTGGCATCTCCCTGCTCAGCAGCCAGGTGAAGAACAGAGTTACTGTGGCAGTCCAGGAGACCAGGGTCAGCACCAGCCTGAAGTAGCATCTCCACCACACCCGCCTGCCGGGTTATAACAGCCAAATGCAATGGAGTCTGCAAACAGAAGCAACAATCAGCCAAGGGAACCTACGTCTGGAGGAGCATCTCCTCCTCCAGGTGGATATGGCATAGTCCAGGGCATCCTCTTGTCTGATCACAGGAAGCATCAGTGAAATCCCATTCTCCTGGAACTGAATGCAAACAGCTTGCTGGTTACCCCACACCACGGGAGATGCTTTTGGTCAACCACTGCAGACCCACAACATCTTTGGTACAGGGTCCTGGGCCCAACACCCACAGCTGTTTCAGTACTGACCTTCCTTCCATCAGAAGGTCAGAGGTCGTGATACTGGGCAATCCCATGGCAACCTAGAGGGAGATGGTGGAGGCAGGGTCAGAGCAATGTTGAAAAGACATTTGGCAGGTTCATGATTATCAACGTTTAGAAGGGTGTGGGCAGAACGCAAGCTCAGTAACCAATGGTCAGCATGGCAGAGTTGGGCTGAATGGCCTGTTTCCATGCTTTTCTATGGGTCAGCTGTTAGCTAGTGGAGGGATGAACATTAGTTTCAGACTGCTTTACCACAGCTAAGTTCAGCAATCACATGTCAAATCAGCTGCTCATGTCAGGAGACGTGTTGTGCAGGCATGTGAGAAGGTCCTCAAATTACCTTACCTGATACAGATCATTCCTCATGTTGACAATGTCCTGTCCAGGGAGGCTGACAATGACGTGCAGCAGGTGCCTCACCACAACCGGCTGCAGGTGGATGATCGCAAGATGAAGAGCCCTGAATTCAGAAGGGAAAATTCCACATGACAAAGGTATTTAAGCCCAGCCTCAAAACCACCTTTCCTCAGTAACTACTAGATTCTCCCTTCCCCTCAATGTTGGTTTCTCATTTCCTGACACGTTCCAGCATTTGCCATTGTGGTAAAAGCCCTTGAGAGGACAGAGCTGAGGAAACAATGACTTTGTCCCACTAACCTGCAGATTCTGGGCGTACACTGCCACCAACACAGGAAATCAAGGTCCACACCCCCTTCCTGTTTTCTGCTGCTCTTGAGAAATCAGTGAGCAACATGAGCTTCTGTCCCACACTGTGCCTCCACCGCGAGGGTGAGCACTCCTGGAACACTGGCATTTCATTCTTTCTGCCCCACTGTGGACAAAGGACTTCAGTAGGCCAAGCCTCACCCAGAGAAGCTCAGGCAGGGCCAAGCAGAAGTAGGCTCCCAACGTGCTCAGGATGGATCCCCCTCTACAATGGAGGCACAAAGCACAGATTGGAAGATCGTTTTGGGGAACCCCTGCCACAGGGGTGGTCGAGCTTCCTGTCTACCACGTTAATTCATCACCCTATCCCCACACTGATGTGTCACATTAAGGCCTGGCTATTTTGTGTTCCATTGCGCACCTCCTGATCCTCTCTCTCACAGTATTGACTACACAGCACCTGACACATCAGCTGTTTCTCTCTCCATTGGCACTGCCTCATATGTGGAACATTTCTAGCTCTCTCAGGGTTTGTTTTGGACCAGTGTCTGCAGCTAGTCTTTCTACAACCCTCTTTTCCTCTGTAGAATCTCAATCGCATCTTCTTTAGTTGAAATTCCAGTGTCTGTCCTTAGTGGACTCAATACCCCACCCATGCTCTCTGCTCTGCTCATACAGAAGGCAATGAGTGTATGGAACACGCTGCCAGAGGAGGTGGATGAAGCAGGTACCACTGCAACAATACATAGATAGGATAGGCTTAGAGGGACATGTTGGTTGGCGGGCCAAAGAGCTTCATGACTCAATGACCCATTACCTCCACCTGCATCCTCCCTTGTTCAGGTTTTGCCACTTGATGAATCCTTCTTTGTTCTCTCTCTTTGACTTTATTTAATTTCCCTCCTCACCCCCGTTTTCACTTGTTGCAATAACCTAACATCTGTCACAGGCACTTATTTGTGTGTTTTGGACACCAGGAAGTAAAGCTGAAATCCCTCCCTTGAAACACCTTCTGCAGTTCAGTTATTGTCACTGAGCTTTGATTCCAATTCATCCATGTACGCCTGTTCTCAGCCCTCTGATACAGCTCCTTCTGCATTTGGCTGCTCTCTTTCCCTTGGAGTTGTTCATGTCTTGCAGAAGGTAGCAGACACAGCCGATCCATCACAGGCTTTGACCTCCATCCACTGCAGACATTGAGAGGCACTGCCTCAAGGCAGCCAACATGATAAAGAACCCCCATCACCCTGGATCCTCCCTTCAGGCAGAAGGTGCAGAAGCCTGAAGACCAGCACCTCGAGGTGCCAGAACAGTTTTTTTCCAAAAGCTATCAGGCTCTTGAACCTCCCCTTGTTACACTAATCACAAAAGGATTGTGTGCACTATTGCAAAGTCACTTATTTTCTTGCACACATTGAATATTTATCATCTGTAATTTGTATTATATCTATTTAGATTTAATTTCAGATTTTTGTTTTAAATAACATACCAGTTCGGCTGCAGCGAGTAGGAATTTTGGTGCTGCCTATACTATTGTTCTCACTTTTTGCACCAAGATTACCGTGAATATTTAATATATTTAAAAAAAAGTCACTTGATTAAATTCAATTAGTTTTCTATTATAATTTTTCTTTATAAGTAACTGTTCAGCTGCAGCAAGTAAGAATTTCATGCCTTTGTACATTGTTCAATATGTAAGGAAATAAACTCAATTATCATTTTCCATAGCTTTTCAAAGCCTTATGAGATTCCCTGCTCACTATTTACTAGATCTTCCCCCATTGACTCCTGGCCCAGTAAGTGCTGGCTCATTTCCTAGAACATTACAGTACATGCCCTTCAGCCCATGATGTGGTACTGACATATATAAACTTACTCCACATAAATCTAATTTTCCCTACCTCACACACATAATCCTCTTTTTCCTGCATTCATGTGCCTATCTAAGAGTATTTTAAATGTTCCCATTGCATCAGCCTCCACCACCACCCTGGCAATGCATTCCCAGCTCCCACTACTCTGTGTAAACTCCATACCTCTGACATCTCCCCTAAACTTTCCTTCCCTCATCTTATAAAGATATCCTCTGGTATTTGCTATTGTTGCTCTGGGGCAAAAGGTGCTGCCAGTCCACCAATCAAAGCTCCTTATAATCTTATACACCCCTATTAAGTCTCTTCTCATTCTTCGTAATTCCAGAAAAGCTCTAGCTCTATTAACCATGCCTTATAAGACACTTTCTCCAATCCAGACAACATTCTGGTCATTCTCCTCTGCACCCTCTCTAAAGCCTCCACACCTGTAATGAGGCAACCAGAACTGAACACAATTCCCCATGCAGTCTAACCAGAGTTTAATTGACCTGCAACATCTCCTCAGCCCCCTGTGGATCAGGCACATTCTTACCTGGACACACTCCAGACATTCCTCCCTCTCACCCCCTGTTCAGGTGATTTCCCAGTCCATACTTGCAGAGCTCACACCCTCATGAACACGGTCACACCACTAGCTTTTGTATATCACTGCAAGTCACTGACCCACTGCCCGAGTCGAAAACCCCAGTATCTGGGTCATCAGGTGTGCAGGGGTTAGTGCAGAGTGGAGGATGATGAGGCCTGAGATGATTTGGCCTGGGGTTTCCCTCTCCTAATCCTCAGCCCGTGACTTGACCCGACTTACGCGTCTCCATTCTGGTCTTGGGCGGCAGTGAGGTGGCGGTGAACGGCCAATAACATCCTGGCATCTCCGCACATCGAGTAGTCCAGCAGTGCCCTGGCATGCCTTTCTGCCAGCTCCAGAGCTCGGTCCAGAAAGGACAGACCTGGAACCAAACAGCACACTCATCACTTAGGGGCTGAAGCCTTCACAAAGGAGGAGTTACTCTACATGAGGAAGGTGAGAACCACTGCAGTGTATGTGGGGAAGGAGCTCCCACCAAGATACCAAGCAGGATGTCCCAGGGCCTTCACCAAGTGAATGTCAGTGACGTGAGACCATCCAGACAGTGGGGTAGATGGGCGGGGGGGGTGGGGGGCAGGAGAGTGGAAATGGGGTAAGGGGGAGTTAGGAGAGGGGAAAAAGATGAGGGGGAAGGAGGGAAGGGGATAGGAGAGGGGGTTAGGAGAGGGAAAAGGGGAGTTAGAAGAGGGGAGAGGTGGGAGGGGTGACTTCCCTAACTCCCCCTCCCAGGGGAAGAAGATCAGTAGTCCCAGCCTGTCAGGCACCCACTGGGAGACATACCTGTGTCCTGAGGCCCACAGCTCAGGATGGGGGCAGGGGCAGCTTCGCTCTCTGTCGTGGGTGCTCCCAGTGGTGCTGGAGGTTGCTGGGGAGCCGTCGACCTCTCCCCAGGGTCTTGGGCCCCGTCCTTGCAGGCTGCAACATGACACAGACATCAATGGCTTCAGGCCTTCAACACCCCACTGCCCTCCCCATCTATCGATGTACTTCCCCTACCCCCCCTCCATTGAGGACTGTCAATGCTCCTTACCCCCACCCATTGAGATCTGTTGACACCCCTTCCCCACCTCATTCATGAGGCATGTCTCCTAACTTTCATCCTCCACACACTAGCACATGTCCCAGGATCAGTCCCTTCCCAGTAACCTGTGAGAAAGCATCAGGACAGTGACAAACAGGTTTGGTGGAAGACCCTGATCCCACTGGAGTCCCAGCCTTCCAGGGTCACTGGCTTGGAGTGTGAACCTCCATCAAACCACCTCTCTGTCCTCCAGTGAGCAAGACTCCAGCTCCAAAATGCTGGGACAATGCCCACCAGTCCCATCCAAGTCTGCCATGACTGCTGTGGATGCAGCCAGACACATCCTCTCTTCCTGCCAACCCTCAGGCCTGTTTCCCTTCATCCTGTCACCAGGGGCTGTGCTAATGCTCCCCTCTAACCCCCATCTCAACAGCAATTCCTGCCCACAAATGACCTTGATAAGACCAAGTCCCCACTACTCCAACCCGTCCAGGTCCCCCTATCCCAACCCCTCCTTCTTCTCCTGTCCACAGAGAAAGGTGACCAGATGTTGTTGATGGGGCTGTTCCTAGTGCATGTGGTGTTCGTATGGGTCAATGAGCTTGGACGAATGGTGAGCTCAGGGTTTGGGATGCAGAGACACATTTGCAGCCAGTTTCCACCTGCTGCACTGTCCCACCCCATCCATCCACACCCTGGCACACTCACAACAGTCTTGGCGACCCCAGTCTACCCTGGTTTTCCCCAAGTGTGATCTGGCAGCGTTACCATGTTTCATGCTCTGACTGGAGTTCGTAGTGCCTGGAGGATAAGGATAATTTCCGAAGTTGGTATATCCTTGAAATCCTGTGAAGTAATTAGAACCTACACAAAGAATAATGAGCCATAAGTACAAAGCAAACCCCAACGTGAAGATGTGCTAGTCTTACACAATTGGCAGGTTCTATTGTAGCATGCACAAAGTGTAAACACACCAATCAACATCCACACAGAAAGATCTCTTCAGCCCAGGGACCCAGGAGCTACACGTATCCTACACACAGTTGTCCTAAAAGTCCTGGGCTGCACCTCGGCTGAAAGACGAGTCCTCCCAAGATCTGGACATGAACAGGGGCCAGTCACAACCATTCCAACTGCTCTCTATCCACTAGGGCTGTCCTTAGTGAAGGCAGAAAACCGGGGGCAGGTTGTGTAAGTCTCCTGCCAGCTGCACAACCCAGGTATACTGGGATACGTGAGGTGCTGAAGGGGAGCAGGGCTCCTGAAGGGCCTCAGGTGTTGACGGCTTTGTATTGGTGATTGGGAACCAGGGGCTGAGGAGGGAGCCTTGGATGCATGGAGCTCTGGTTCACTGCTGGACCATGTGGCTACACCAGAGATGGTGGCAGGATCCACGGACATTGCTGTCTCTGAGGGGACAATCTCTTGCTTCTTTTCCTCACCTCGACAGAGATGCTGGACTGTCTGTGTCTCATTACAGGGCACAAAGACTTCCGTGTCCTCAGTGGATTTTTTTTGAATATGTTATTTAAGAATTTTAAAACCAATGGGGATTAATAAAATAGAAGACTGCTTTGAAGCTAGTAGATTTATTACTTTTCAACAAATGAGGTAAAATGTAATGTTCCTTTTTCTGTTATTATCAGGTTAAGGTTTTCTTGGTTGATGAGTTGGGTCCTAATTTGATACTACCTAGACAAAATGAATTAGAATGATTGATGTGTAAGGGTGGCTTGAATAAGTTCATCTCAGTAATGTATAAATTACTTCAAAAAGCAGCTCCTAAGTTAGGAATTCATAAATCAAGATTAAGATGGGAAGTTGATTTAAATAGACAAATAGATAAAAATGATTAGATGCAATTATGTAAGGAAAATATGATGAAAATTATTAATGTTAGGTATAGATTGGCTCAATATCATTTCTACATCACTAATACTTAACTACTAAAAAAAGTTTTAAAAGTTGAATTTAGTATTATCAGATTTATGTTTTCTACGTGGTCAGGAAGTTGGTTCATTTTTGAATTCTTCTCAGTGGATTTTTGAATCTTATGATTTTTGTAGAACCTTCCTGGAAGTATTTTAGCTCTCAGGTTTAACCTCATTAAAATTAATTGGAAACAATTCTGGGCACAGTAAATGTAACAATCATGGCTGACCATGAAGCTGATTCTCTATGCAAGCTGCTGTCCAAATTGCTCTTACTCCACATTTACAATGTCCCAGGTTCCTCACATGAAAATGCATCACTTTGCAATTTTGGGAAGTGAAGTTCCCCTTGCCTGTACTCACCCCCAGCAGCTCCACCCCCTGCTCCATAAACACCTCCACCTGACCCTGCACCTCCAAAATGGTCTGAGAAATTCGGCAAAAGCTTCAGACGTTTTCTTTGCACTTCCTCTTTATCTGTGGGGCAGGAATTACAAGCATTAGAAATGCGCCTACCTCCAGGCAATGACTGAGGATAGTGAGATTCCATGTGCTCAGGCAGAGAAACTGGTAATGGAAGAGAGATGTCTCCACAGAATTTGGCCAAGACGGAAAGGCTTCAAAAAGGGAGACAGAGAAGGAGAAGAGAGGTTCGGGGGCGATCCAGAGCTCAGGGACCAGGATTCTGAGGGCGCATCTGCCATTGTAGAGTAGTAGAAAGTGATAGATCAAGAGGGCAGCAATGGAGCGAGCCAGATCCTGAGACACTCAGGGCTGGAGGGATTGCAGATGGAACGGGTTAGGAACAGGGAAGCTAGAGAGGTGAAGGTGGAGGGTACAAAGTGGGTGAAGGGATATGGTGGATGTTTGGTGGAGGTCAGAAGAATGAAGGGGATGGATGTGAGAACAGAGGAGGGGTGAGAAGAAGATATGGAGGAGAGGTGGAGGAGGATACAGGGATAGAGGGATACAGTGGAGAGCTGGAGGGGGTGACAAGAGGGGGTTCGAAGGGATGGAGGTCAAAGGGGATGTAGTGGAGGGCTGGAGGGGGTTACGGAGAAGGGATGACCCACTTGGAAGGCAAGGATCTGCATCTGAAGTGGATTCATGGGTTAAGACTGAGCAAAGCCTCTGCCCAGTGGAGATGGAGTTGAGGCGTGGGAGGTTGAACAGGAGTTACCTTTAATCAGGGGGTAGTACGTAAAGGGCTTTGGTTCACTTGTTTCATTGTCAGATTTCCTGCGAAGCTGGACAAACACTGAGGCGGGTTTGGAAATGTCCACGTCCCGGTATTTTGGAGTTTTGAAGACGATTGCAAACTGTGAGAGGGAAGAACTATATTTGGAACATTTTACTTGCATTTTACTGATCAGCGACAGCAAAATACTGGTCTGCGCAAACAAAACGTCACTCTTGCACCAACAGAAACTGATTATCAATCTATCCTATGATATTTACTCTCTCCTTTTCTGGCTTATTGAGATCATTTAATTTGCACTGTTGTAGTATCTGAGTGACTGCAGCAAGCAGGGCCTTTAGACCGCCTGTATTTTGAACTCGCAAATATAACAATATTCTGGAGC
Source organism: Narcine bancroftii (assembly GCF_036971445.1). Lineage (NCBI taxonomy): Eukaryota > Metazoa > Chordata > Chondrichthyes > Torpediniformes > Narcinidae > Narcine > Narcine bancroftii. The sequence goes on along the minus strand of NC_091471.1, from coordinate 185,626,161 downwards.
ACTCTCAGACAATTGGCTGGACCCTGCTCTCTGGGACAGACACCACCAAAGGCTCTGTCACTGGAGGTGGCTCAGGGTGTAGGAAAGGAGACATTAGGATAGAACCAAACCGACGAGGGGAGATCCTGAGAATCAGGTGGGTCATAGAGTTCAGAAAAATAAGAGGTCTGATTGAATCCTAATTCTGGCAGGTTCACGCTATCTGGTTGGGAGGTGGTTGTGGATACAGCAGAGCTGCAGGAAAGTCAGTGAAGGATGAGTGGATGCCTGTCCTGGGTATTCAGAGATCAATATGACCAGGGAGAGTGGAGCCCAGAGAGTTCCAGTGATTAGAGAGGCTGCTCCAATCAGGTCTGTGACTGGGCGATTGGCAGGAATGTTAAAATACAACCAATCATGATTCAAGTTTTTATCTGTGGACAATTCAATGTGGTGCTGGAGCTGGCTGGATAGCATGCCACACTAAGCTTCTCCCACTGTCTCTCAGTACACATGATAATGAACATTGCACGAAGGCTGGGTGCAGCGAGTGTGGTCCCTGAATGGGAAGGGAGGGGTCTCTGAAACCAGGTGGCACAGAGTCAAGATACAAGGGAAGAGACTTGGACTGGGAGGAAGAGATGAGTATGAGCATGAGCTGTGAAACATGCACTAAAATAGAGGATCAGCCAAGAATGGGTGTTTCTGAACTGTTTAGACAAGCATTTGAACCATTAAAGTGCAGACAATAGGCCAAATCCTGGGAATTAACATTGGTATAAATTAGTTCTGAATGGTCACCATTGTCTCTATAAGGGGCTGCTTCTGTGCTGCTGTATCTCAGCAAAGAGAGGACCAGGGCAGATGTATCGGATTTCCCTTGTCCGCACCTACCACCCACTAGCCTCTACACCCAACATATTGTCCTCCGCAATTTCCACCACAAATTATGTGATCCCACCACCAGACACATCTTCCCCCTTCCTAGCTCTGCTTTCTGCAGGAACTGCTCCCTCTGTGACTCCCTTGTCTACTCCTCGTTTCCCACTAATTGCCCCTTCCATACCCATAACAGCAAGAAATGTTACACTTGCGCCTACACCTCCTTTCTCATAAACAGTTCTTCAAAGTGAAGCAACATTTCACTCGTGAATCTGCAGGGGTTCTCTATTGCATCTGGAACTTCATTGTAGTCTCCTTTGCATTGAAAAAACTGGATGCAGACTTGGGGGATTGTTTCATTCAGCACCTTCGCTCTGTCCGCTGCATTAGTGGGGATCCCTCAATATCAACCCATTTCAATTCCACAACCTATTCCCACATCTGTCCTTGGCCTCATGCACTGTCAAACTGAGGCCACCCTGAGGAGCAACATTGAATATTCTGTCTGAACAGTTTCCAACCAAATGACATGAATACTGACCTAATTTCTGTTAACCCCTCCCTGACTTTTTCTATCTCAATGTCTCCTTTCCTCTCCTATCAGAGACCTACCCCCCCTTTCACCTCAGCTTTTTTATCTTCTATCCTCCCACCTGTATCCACCCATTACCTCTTACCTGTTGGCATTTGCTCCTCCGTCTGCTCCTTCTCCCCCCCCCCCTTCCCCACCTTTTTATTAAGCCACCTGTTTTTGGACCAAAGGACTCAAGCCCAAAGTGTTGGTCACCCTTTATTTCCTGTGGATGCTGCGTGACTGCTGAGTTTCTCCAGCACAGTTGACCCCACCACCTGTAGACGTTCTTGTTTAACAACATGAAAAGAAATCCTGCCTTGTCCTGCAAATCACCCTGTGCAAGAGTTCATTGTTGAACAAAGGCCATGGCGATGCTGTGATGATTTACACGGCTAACTCGCATTTGCTGGCCTCAGCAGTTGGACAACAGAGGACGCTACCCCTGGGTCGTGATGCAGAGGCAGTGAGGCAGGGCTGGAGCCAGGGTGCAGGCTGGTTACACTGCAAACATTGGGTTCAGACAGACAGGAAGAATCCTCCATGCTCTCTGGGGTCAGGATGGACGGAAGCATCACCAACCTGTCGATGAACATCCGTTGGACCAAAGTTCCCAAAAGCTTCCCAAATTCCCCCTGACTCATCCTCTTCATAGAAGCGAACTTGAATGTCATCTGGAGAGAGATGGTACAACAGACAGCTCAGTGAGAAAGTGTGGACCAGACCCAAAGGCTATGGATACTGAGAGAAATGGTAATGTGGTTCTAAGAGTGTGCAAGACTGGATCTTATTGGGGAACGAGACAGTGCAGGTAATGGAAGTGTGTGTCAGGGAACATTTTGGATCCAGTGATCATAATGCCATTAGTTTCAAGATAATTATGGAAAAAGATAGGACTGGTCCTTAGATCAAGATTTTAAATTGGAGAAAGCCAATTCCGATGGTATCAGAAAGGATCTGATAAGGGTGGATTGGGACAGGTTGTTTTCTGGCAAGGATGTGCTTGGTGAGTGAGAGGCCTTCAAAGGTGAAATTGTGTGAGTACAGAATTTATCATGTTAAGGTCAGGATTAAAAGCAAGATTAACAGGTATAAGGAACCTTGGATCTTGAGAGAAATTATAAAGGAGGAGCTTAGCAGGTATGGTCAGCGAGGAACGAACAACATACTTGAGGAGGACATGAAATGCAAGAAAACAGAAGAAAATCAGGAGGGATAAATGAAGACACGAGGTTGCTTTGGCAGACAAGGTGAAGGAAAGTCCCAAGGGCTTCTACGGAGAGAAATGATAACAAGAGACAAAATTGGTCCTCTTGAAGATCAGAGTGGTCATCTATGTATGGAACCAGAAGAGTTGGGGGAGATCTTACATGGGGGCTTTTACTCAGACAAAATCTGTAGGAGTTAGGCAAAACAGCAGAGGTCATGGACCCTATACAGATAACAGAGGTGGAGATGCTTGATATCTAGAAGCAAATAAGGGTGGACAAATCTTCAGGGCCTAATAAGGTATTCCCTCAGACATTGAGGAGGGCATGTGCAGAAATTGTAGGGGTCATGGAAGGGATATTTACAACATCCTTAGCCCAGGTGACATGCCGGAGTATTGAAGGATTGGCATTGTTCTGGTGTTTAAAAGAAGCCACAAGAATTATCAGAGAAATTATAGGCTGGTGAGCCTGACATGAGTAGTGAGTTGTTGGAAGGTATCCCAAGAGACCAGATATTTACTGTAAGCATTGGAATAGACAGGGATTGATTAGTCCTAAATGGGAGATTGGTCAAGAAGCTCAGTCACTCTATATGCAGGAAGAGGTAGACATTGGCTTTGTGGGAGATGACTGCTGATCTAACAAGATCACTAGTGTGCCTCAGGGATCAGTGCTGGGACCATTGTTGTTTGTCATCTATAATCAATATTCAGGATGATAATGTGTTAAAATGGATCAGCAAGTTTGCAGATGACACAATGGTTGGAGGTGGAGTGGACAACGAGGTTAAGTTTTCAACGCTTACAGTGGGATCTAAACCAGCTGGAAAAATGAGCTGCAAAATAGTAGATGAAGAACTGTAAGGTGTTGCAATTTGGAAGGACAAACCAAGGTAGGACATATCTTATATTTGAATGTAATAGTTGATTCCATGTAAAAGTCGACCCCCTAATTTTGGCCCAAACATCTGGTATTTTCCATATATCATGTGCAAAAGTCAACCCGCTATTTTTTGCCTTGGCCTCCCACCCATCGGAGCTCCCAATAGCATCTCTCATGTAGGCCTAGGCCATGCGCTCACTGGAGCTTCCAATGCCCCACCTGTGGACTTCTCACATGTAGGCCCAGGCCGCCCGCCCATCTGAGCTCCCAACAACCTGGCCGCAGATTCTTGTCGAGGCCCAGGCTGCCTTCCCACCGGAGCTCCAGACACCCCGGCTGTGGACTCGAGACCCAGGCCACCTTCCCACCGGAGCTCCAAACGCCCTGGTCGCAAACTCTCATCGAGGCCCAGGCCGCCTTCCCACCGGAGCTCCCACCACGGGCTCTCATCTTGCCCCAGGCTGCCCACCCACCGGAGCTCCTGATATCTAGACAGCAGATTCTCATCCAGGTCCTGGCTATACACACGCCCATCTGAACTCCTGATACCCCAATGGATGTAGGTACTTAGCACATTGATAAGTAGCAACTGTAAAGGTTAAAACCTTGTGTTTATGATTTGTGGTTGTTTTATGACTTTCCCTCTAAGATCTAACAAGATCACTAGTGTGCCTCAGGGATAAGTGCTGATCAGGGATCATTGTTTTTGTAGAGTACCATAGTTATTATGACATCATGTGTTGTAATATCCGAGTGGACGAGGAACTCATTCTTGGAATAACCATGGAAGAAGAGTAAGCTTACTCGAGAAACTTTTCTCTGAATTTGTTATTAATCATTTATTATCATTTTAATTTGTTTATATTTGTTTGAGTTGAGTATCGACATAATTTACAATACGCTTTGTTTTACTCATCATTATGAAATGCAAAGCTATGAAAATGTTTATTCACTTTAATCAATGAAAATTAAAGCGATTTACAGCTGCAATTACGAAGTTTGATTTATTTGAATGAATAAGATACAATTCAGAATATCGTTGCTTACTTTCCTTGAAGTCGACATATTTTGAAAGTGGGACATATTAGAAGGAGCGAAGTGTCATCTACATCTTTTATTCAAAGAAAAGTGTTGTTATAAAATTGTGAACTTGTTTGGTGGAAAGGCTGAAAGAACTCAATTTGTTAAAATCGAAAAGTCTGTTAGAAAATTCTGGAAGCTTATATGAGAACATGTCTGTGAAATGTTGAGTTTGAATCACAGCTAAGCACTCCAGGCACCTGTAACCTTGAAAAGAACATAGAGAGCCAGAAATGTTATTATAATAAGATACTGCTCTACCAGCCAGGCAAATTATTCTATAAACAGTATATAACAAAGCCAGTTTGTGAATACTACAGAACATAGAACTAAAGGGACCACACAAAATAAAAATTTGTTTACAGTTCCAAGAAGAAGCCAGAAGACAGGCTGCAGTATGAAGAATTGAAGATGGAGAAGTCTCGTTGGGCTAAAGACCTTGAGAACCAGCTCCTCTCACAGAGATGTCTGATCGTGAATTGAGCCAGCAAGGTGGATGAATAAGGCTTGGTGGAAGGTTGAAGTCAGTGACCAGAGAAGAAGAGGCTTCAACTACCAAGCAGGAAGAAGATTCTGTCAAGGCACTGCCAACCTCATTCGCTGACTTAGAGGTTAATGGAACTGGAACAGATGAATGTACCCCACTGATTCTGCACCGAGCGAAATGCTGAAGATAGAGGCTCAATCAGCGGTATCTGAATGTTCAGACGTAAATCCCGATGATAGTATTTCCAAGATTACGAGCACAGGAAGATCTTCAAAGGCATCTAGAGCAAGGCATTCGCTATGCATGCTAAGGTACAAGCAGACTTGGCTACTACCTGGGCACAACGTGAGTGGTTTATGAAAAAATATGCTTTAGAAGATATGGAAGCTGAAATGAAGAATCAGCAACATGTCTAGGATCTCCACCAATGCCATCACAGACATACCAAGGAACCCCACCAATGCCATCACTTATTGTGGCACTAGTTCAAGTTCAGCCAACTCCATTGACAAAAAGCAACCAGTTGTAAGCCCTGATGGACAAGACAATATATTATCATTCATAGCAAAATAAAATGAAATTTCTGCTATGTTAGTGCAGCAACAAGGTTCATATGGTTTACCTAAGAAGGAAATTCCAGTTTTTAATGGAGATCCATTACAATATCTGACGTTCATGAAATCCTTTGAACATCACATTGGAAGTAATACTAGAAACGCCAAAGATCGTCTATATTACCTGGAACAATACTCTGAAGGATCTAGTCAAAAGTTGCCAACATATGGATCCAGACCAAGCTTTCAAAAGGGCAAAAGAATTATTGCATTGTAGCGGTATGCTTGGTGGGAGTGGGCAGAACCAGCGCTAACAGCTCCTGTCTTGTGACAGCTAGACACAACAGCCTCCTACCTACTGGCAACTAGTCACTACAGCCACGAGGCATAGTGACTCAGCAGCACCCATAGGTCTACTGATAAGTCCTGGCCTATTCAATGTAGATATGTCATGAGGTCATTAGCACTTCAAATGTCATGGCGCCAGTCACATGTTGTGTGCCTATATTAAGCCTGATAACACTGTAATAAACGTTCTCTTCGCTGGCTGACAACTTCAGGTGTGGTCTCGTTATTTCAACATGATGGCGTATGAACATAAACATCATCTGCCACATTGGTGACCCCAACGGGTCTAGCCGGTAGCTACAATAGGCACGCTCAACAGCAGTATGCCAATGAGCTAGCTATAAGTAACGGACATGCTCAACAGCCAAGCTTAAATTCATTTGCTACAGCAATGTGTCAATGAGCCAGCAATAAATAACAGACACACTTGATGGACACTCTTCAAGCCCAAGCTCAAATCACTTGCAGCACCCCTCCAATGAGTCAGGAACAAATGTTGGACTGCCTGATCCAGCCGAACCTACTTTGCACTGTTCCAGTCGACCGTAGCTACGAATAACTACAAATCAATCAGTGTCACATAAATAAATAACCAGGAGGCCAGTCGCTCTTCCCTTCACGGTCGACTGAACAAACAGCAATGGCATTGTAGAAAGTAACTGTTTGGACGTGTGAAAGAATGTTTTACAATTAACTCACTCACTTTGGTGACTCAGAGTAGGCCAAGCTGTTGTCTAGCGTGCCTCGTGAACTGTGCTACAAATCTGGCCAACAAGTTGCAAGGTCAGGGGAATGTTTATCAGCAACATTTTAAACTGTCTACAGACATCAAAAAGCTGCGTGTTTTTGCACAACAAAGCATAGCATTAGCACCTCAGTTTCTCCAGAATGTTACTGCACCCCGCACTCCATTATGTTGAAGTGGTCGTCTATCAGCAAGTTGTCTGCAGCCGGCAGCACAGACATTTAAAACTTGCATGTTCAAACTTTGGGAGGTTTGCATCTCAGCAGATGTGACCGGAGGGAATATCCCCCATGTTTCACCAGCCTCCCTCAAAGACCACTCGACCTGGGCACACCCAGTAATCCCTCCTTGAGAGAAGAAGCCCGCAAACTGGGGACAACCATTTACTCCCCCGTGGCAAGATCATGCGATCCAGGGGGAAGCCAGCCACCACCCGATGGAAGATTCTGTGACCCAGGTATTAACTTGCGAACTAAAGCATAAAAAAGTGCCTGTCAATGATGCCACTGAGACCTTTACCTGCCGACAAGGCAGATTGTCATAGGCTTTCAGTTACTTGCTCAGTACAACATTGCCTGTCGTTGATGCTACTGATGCCTTTTCCTGCTGACTAGGCAGATGGTACAGGTTTTTCAGTCCCAGTGCAGTGCTGCTCAGCATAGCAAAGCTTACCAGCTTGGCGGCCAGCCAGCAGCAATGGACAGTCGCTCAGTACAGCGCCACCTGTCAACTCCTGTATGACACTACAGATATTAAGCAGCAACAGATAGTCACTCCGCAGACCGCCACCTATCAGCTCCTGTGTGTCATTGCAGACTTTAGCTGCTCTTGTCTTTCTGCAGTTAACTCTTTCCTACCAGACTTTGAGATGAGCACTATAGACTCTCACAGTTACCAACAACCTGCTTACAGTATGGGCTTTCAGTTTTGGTAATGCACCTCAAATGTCTGATACTGTTCTGGATTTCTCATGCACCTTAACTGTAATTATCTATAATCAACTCTGACTGTTTGCAACTGTCTGTGATTACCTTGCATATGTTAAGTGCCTCACATGATTCATACTGTATTATTCACGTTGTCAATAATTGTTTGCAGATTGAGCCTTGTTAGAATGTAGAGTAAATATCACTTCCGCCCCCAGCATCCTTCATGCACGATGCTCCGGCATGGCATCACGAATGGCAAGTCAGTTTCGCTCTCCCTGCTCAGTTCTATGACGGAACGTCCACTCTAATTCGGAACCGCTGAGCCAGTTGGTTGCTTACCACTGGTTCTGGAGGGAGCTGTGTAGCAGTACGCTTGGAAGGAGTGGGCAGAACCAGCACTAACAGCTCCTGTCTTGTGATAGCTAGACACAACAGTTTCCTATCTACTGGTAACTAGCCACTACAGCCATGAGGCATTGTGACTCAGCAGCACCCATAAATCTACTGAGAAGCCCTGGCCTACAAAACATGAGGTCGTTAGCACTTCAGATGTCATGACGCCAGGTCTCATGTTGTGTGTCTATATTAAGACTGATAACATTGTAATAAAAGTTCTCTTCGCTGGCTGACAACTTCAGGTGTGGTCTCGTTATTTCAACATGATGGCGTATGAGCATAAACATCATCTGCCACAGCATCACCATTATGATGATGAGCATAAAATTGAAAAGGCCCATATAGACAAGATTCTTTCTTCGCAACAACGAAATCAGAGAACACAAAGGCTTTACAAGCACATGCACTCTTTCTGAGAGGATGTTGTAACGCAATGGGAAGTAGTGTACATTTGAAAGCATTGAATTTGCTTGCTAATTTGACGATTATTGTCAATAAATGACCTTATAAGTTGAAGGACTTACGGAGAACCAAAGTTGCAGAGCTTAAAATGATTCCCAGAAGGAACACTACTTTTGAGGATGTTGTACAATTCTTGGAATGGCATGTGCATGTTAACACTGTACCAGTATTTGGAAATATTAAGGATGCTTCAATAGTTCCTAAAGAAGAAGTATAATTCATCGTCTCAACAAAACCAAAGGGAAATACCTTTGTTACTGCTGTGTCAGATACAAGGACAAGAACAAGGAAACAAAGGAAAAAGATCAGACTGTTCAGAAAAGCTGTTTGTATTGCAAAGATAAGCATGCTTTAGAAAAATGTTCACGCTTGGAGAAAAAGTTGTATGACGATAAATTAATCTTTTTTAAAGAAGAATGGAATATGTTTTGGTTGCTTGTGTAAAGGACACATCAGCAAAACTTGTTTCAAGCGATTCAGTTGTGATATATGCAGTTTAAAAAATCCCAAGTTGCTGCATATTCAACAAAGTAAAGTTGAGAAGAAAATCAAACAATCTGAATCCAAGACAAAAGACACAGTCAAAGAGTATGCTTCAGTTTTACTGGGGCCGGTAACAAAGCTCTCTCAATAATTCTTGTGCAGGTTAAAGCTTAAAAAAAAATAAACTTCATACTGAAGATCTATGCTTTTCTTGATCCAGGAAGTACCTCATCATTTTGTACTGTTGAATTGATGAATAAGCTTAATCTTCAGGGTAAAAGATCACAAATCTTGATGAAGACAATGAATGATGAAAGGAATATTAAAACCAATATAGTTTCAGGTTTACAGATTGCTGAATTGAATAGCAATTAATTTTATGATCTTCCAAGTGTATATACTCAGAATACTTTGCCTGTGAATAGGGAGAATATTCCATCTCAGGATGCTATCAAACAGTGGGATCATCTAAAAGTTGTTTGCTTACTAAAGATTGATGCTAAAATTGAGATGTTAATCGGATTAGATCTACAAAGGCTCTTGAACCTCTAGAAGTAATAAGAAATCAAAATGATTGACCTTATGCTGTGAGAACATTGCTTGGAAGGACAATTAATGGACCATTAGGAGGAAAAATGAATAACGATCAGGAGTTGTTGAATGTAAATGTCAACAAAATTTCAGTTGTCAAACTTAATGATCTGTGGGAACAAGTTTAAAATTGATTTCCCTGAAAGTCACAAAGATATTCAAAAACCTTCAAAGGAGGATAAACAGTTTCTGGCTTTGGTTTCAAATTCTGTTAAACATGTTGATGGTCATTACTGTATAGCATTACCTTTGAAGAAAAGGGAAATTTGTATGCCAGACAATAAAATAATTGCAGAACAGCACATGTGGAATTTGGAGAAAATTCAAAAGATATCCTTCCTTTCATTTGGAATATACCAATATCATGTTGGATATGATAACCAAGGGTTATGTAGAAAAGGTATCAGAAGATATCTTGGAACGTAAATATGGTAAAAAATGGTATTTACATCATGGAGTTAAACATCCACAAAAGAAGAAACTACATGTAGCTTTTGATTGTGGGGCATCATTTCAAGGAGTTTCATTGAATTCTCAACTTCTATAAGGTCCAGATTTAACCAGTACTTTAATAGAAGTTCTGATAAGATTTTGTAAAGAGCCTACTGTGATTGCAGCAGATATTGAAGCGATGTTTCATCAAGTAAAAGTACCTTCAGGATTTTCTATGATTATTATGGTGGCCTAATGGCGATTTCAGTAAAGATATGAATGAATACAGAATGAGTTCATTTTTTTAGAGCAACTTTGTCACCGAAATGTGCTGAAGATAATGAAGCGCAATTTAGTTTTCAAGCTATCAGCATTATCAGAAATAATACTTCCACGTTGATGATTGTCTTACTTCCATGGTTTCGGAAAAAGAAGCAATAAATCTTTATCATGAGTTAAAGGAGATCTGTAATAAAAGAGGTTTCTTCCTTATGAAATGGATTAGCAACAGTCGAGATGTGTTGGCTGTTATTCCTGAGGCAGAGAGAGCAAAGGAGATAAAACATCTTGACTTGGATTGTGACATTCTATCTGTCGAAAGAATTCTGGGAGGGTAATGGTGTGTTCAATCTAACTACCTTTAACAAGAAGAAGTATTCTTTCGATCGTAAGCTCAATATATGATCCTTTGGGAATATTGGCACCAATAATATTAATAGCCAAGAAAATTCTGCAAGAATTGTGCAGAAGAAAATTTGGATGGGATGAAGCTATATCAGATTCCATCGCACAAGACTGGATGAATTAGATTGAGAGTCTTAAAATGTTAGAAAACTTTGAAGTTAACTGAGATTTTAAACCAACGGACTTTGGAATTGTCACATTTGCTCAGTTACACCATTTTGCTGACACAAGTGAAGGTGGTTATGGTACTGTCAGTTATTTAGCACCGTGAAATAACCAAGAGCGAGTACATTGTGGATTTGTAATGGGAAAAGCCAGAGTGGCTCCATTAAAGCCAGTCACCATACCTCGAATGGAATTGACTGCCACTACTATGATGTGCAAAATGGACGCTGTTAAGAAGAGAATTACAGATGGAGTTAGCAGATTCTATGCTTTGGTCTGATAGTACATCAGTGCTTAAATACATTAATAACAAAACTATGAGGTCTCATACCTTTGTGACTAATAGAATTAATGAGATTGAGGTTTTGCATGTTGATCAATGGAGATATTTTAAAACAGTAGATAATCTATCTGACATGGCTTCAAGAGGATCAAAAGTTCAATTGTTTCCGAAAAGAGCCAACACTTGGATGTTCAGTCCTCAATTTCTTTTGCAATCTCAAGAAGATTGGCCTCAAAATCCAGAAGAGTTAAAAGAATTTTCAGCAAAGGGTCCAGAAATCTAAAATACTAATGTAAATACAATTCAAATATTTGATGAGGAAGATCTGATTGTTAAATTAATTTGCTATTATTCCTCATGGTTTAGTTTGAAAAAGGCAATAATGTGGATTCTTAGATTAAAAACTACATCTTATCAATCAAGAAAATTCTTAATTCCATTTTAACTAATCAAATACGGAATGATATCAATCTTCAGACAGTATTGTGTGAGATTGAAGCTATTTTAAATAATCGTCCAATAACTAAAGTTTCTATCGATTCAAATGACATCAAGGCACTTGCACTGAATCATCTCTTACTTCTTAAATCTAAACCTTTAATGCCTCTGGGTCAATTTCAGAAAGAAGATATCTATGCAAGACGCAGATAGAGACAAGTGCAATTTATTGCAGATTTATTCTAGAAAAGATGAGTTTAAGAAGATCTTTCATTATTACAAGAAAGACAAAAATGGTCTAAAGCTAAACACAATTTTGTATGTGGAGACATTGTAATTATCATAGACGATTCTACACCAAGAAATTCTTGGTTGCTGGAAAAAATTGTGGAAACAGTTCCGGACAAGAAAGGTTTCGTTCATCAAATGCGGATTAAAACCAAGACTGGTTACTTAAATCGACCAATTACTAAAATCTGTCTTTTACAAGAAGCAGAAAGTTTTGATTTCTAATTTTATACTTACCATTTTTACTTTTGTATCTGTAATAGTCATTATTATGTATTAGTCATTAATGTTTATTATAAAAATTAGGGGTTGGAATGTAAAGGTTAAAACCTTGTGTTTATGATTTGTGGTTGTCTTATGACTTTCCCTTTAAGTAAGATTGTTGTTTTTGTAGTTACCATAGTAACTATGATGTCATGTGTCATAATATCCGAGTGGACAAGGAGCTCATTCTCATTCTTGTACTAACCAGAGAAGGAGAGTAAGCTCACTTGAGAAACTTTTCTTTGAATTTATTATTATTCATTAATCATTTATTATCATTTTAATTAGTCTATATTTGTTTCAAGTTGAGTATTGATATCATTTATAATATGCTTTGTTTTATACATCGTTATGAAGTGCCAAAGCTATGAAAATGTTTATTCGCTTTTATCAAGAAAAATTAAAGCTATTTACAGCTGCAATTACAAAATTTGATTTATTTGGATGAATATCGTTGCTTGCTTTCCTTGAAGATGACATGTTTTGAGATATTAGAAGGAACCATGTAATAGTAACCGTGTAATAGTCAACCCCCTAAATTTTACCCTATAAATTGGCCCACCTAATTTAATGTACAATACATGGTAAACTATAGGGCCGTAAAGCGAGTTTTTGACAATCGGCCATCATAAATCAAAATATTGAGTTGGGATGTTATGGTGAAGTTGTACAAGACATTGGTAAGGCCAAATTTGGAATATTGTGTACAATTTTGGTCACCTAACTACGGGAAAGATATCAAACTGAACAAGTGCAGAGGAGATTTACTAGGATGTTGCCAGGACTTGAGCTGAGGTTCAGGGAAAGGTTAAACAGGTTAGGACTTTATTCCCTGGTGTGCAGAAGAATGAGGGGAGATTTGAGAGTTATTTAAAATTGTGAGGAGCATAGATGGAGTAACTGCAAGCAAGCTTTTTGCATTGAGGTTAGAAGTAGTAGTCAGCCTGGAAAGACCTGTGGGTCGAGCAGACAGCCCAGTGGAGGGGTAAGTGGTCAGTCCAGACAGAACAGTGGGTGAACTGGTTGGTCTGGAGTGATCCTCCAGCACTAGTGTGTGTAAACTCACCTTTCTGGACCTTGTCACACAGCAGATAGACTTCGTCACCCCCAACGACACATCCAGCTGTCCGGTCCATGCGCACAATCCTTAGGTTTGATGCATTTGGAGCCTCTGAAACAATGACCATGAACATTAACTTTCTGACACTGTGAGGCATGAGCTTCACCTGTCTCTAGGTGTCACGGACTGTGATGGAGTGGAGATAGTTGGCCACCTCTTTGCAGAATGCAGATTTGAGGAGAGTGTGTGGAGAATGATCCTTGTCACAGTTCAACCCCAACAGCAGCTTTACAGAGAACTCTCTGATCTATGGGCTGTTGCCGGAGACGTGCACAGAGTCAGGCATCCAGAACTGTTGGAAGACCAACAACCTGGTGAAAGGCACCCTTTGGTCTACCCGAAACCTGTTGGTCTTTCAGCTCACAGAGATGTCAATGAGGGAATGCTGCGACTGGCACATTCCAGTGTGCAGGACATGCTGAGACTTGGTGCAGCCAATGCGAGGGAGCTGTGGGGAAGGACCACAGTCTAGAATCCTCCCGTCACTGGGCATTGAGGGGCTGAGACTGAGGGGAAGTCCCTCAAACAACTGAGGGTGGAGCAACAACAATGTTTCACAGTGGTGGCCATGGTGTAAATATAAATGAATGTAACAGTGTAGAGTAGTGATTCCCAAAGTGTGTACTGCCACCCCCCCCCACCACCCCCACCACCACAGGCGATGGAAAGATCCAAGGGGGCAGTGAAGGAAAAGGGGGTGTTCCGAAAGTTAATGAAGAAGCTAGTGCAGTAATTTTCTTGCCAGACTCGAGGTGGCAGATGTGAGCAAAATAAATGATGACAAGGCATTCTCGCTAGAGCTGGTCTTAGTGCCGCCATGTGGTACTGGCATCATTAACACCCCTCCCCCCCACCACTAACCCCACTCTCAGCATCGCCACCCCCCCCAGCGCCACCAACACCACCCCCCTCTCAACGCCACCACTAACCCCTACCTTAGCGCTACCACTAACCCCCCTCAGTGCCACCACTAACCCCCCTCAGTGCCACCACTAACCCCCCTCAGTGCCACCACTAACCCCCCTCAGTGCCACCACTAACCCCCCTCAGTGTCACCACTAACCCCCCCCTCAGGGCCACCACTAACCCCCCCCTCAGGGCCACCACTAACCCCCCCCACCCTGCTCAGTGCCACCATTAACCCTCCCACCCCTCTCAGCGCTGCCACTAACCCACCCCCCAATTGTATTGGGGGGCGCGCTCGGGATGTGGCCTGGAGACCAAGGGGGTAGCAGCCCGAAAATGTCTGGGAACCACTGGTGTAGAGTGATGGAAATGTCTGGATATGAAACTAAGGTAAGGATGGGAAGAGATTTTGAATAGGTTTCCTTTTGTAAGTAATTTATTGTGAATAAAGTCTATTTTTATTGAAATAAAACCCTGCAGTCTTAGGGCAACCATGACCTGCACTCACTCTTGAAGGTAGCAGTGAATGTTTGCACATTGTAGTGAAAACCTAGGGAATCTGACCAGGGTAGATTAATTGTCGGGAAACACCCAGGATCTCTGAGAAAGCGGGAAGGTGAACCTGGGGAAGGTGAACCTGGGGAGCACAAGGACAGGGAATACACGAGACACCTGGAGCATATTCAATGTTCAAAGGAAGGCACCGTTGCCATAGCGGTTAGCGCAACACCTTTACTGCACCAGTGATTAGGACTTGGGTTCGAATCCAGTGCAATCTGAAAGGAGTTTGTATGTGTCTCCCCACGTCTGCATGGGTTTTCCCCAGGGACCCTGATTTCTTCTTGCCAAGGGCTGTAGGTTAATTGGGTGTAAATTTGGCATCTAAAAATGTCTTAGCAGAAAGATCAATCCTTCTGGCCTGCCTCAGGGATCCTGTCGATGACCACAGCACAAGAGGCTGACATGAAGGCTGGAGATGCCCTCCACCCACTGCCACTCTGGTGACCTTGATTTCCCCATGTTCATTCTGGCCTGTCTCAGCCAGCTGCATCTGTCCAGGCCCTGTTCTGGACCCACTGGGAACCCATGCTCAGCTCTGAGAAGATGTCTCAGGGACTTTTATGTACATACCAGTCATGCATCCGGACCCTGCTGCCAGGGTTATAATTTCACCACCCACTTCCTCTCTCTCACCCCAAAGTATCCTGAGGGAAAGACTAATAACCTCAAGGTGATTTTAAATCCACCCTGGGAGGCAAGGAATTCATTAGACAAGTTAATTGAAGCAGCTCATTCGGTGATAGGGCTCATTGAACAAGGAGATTGTTGTTACAACCCTACCTGCTCATTCACTGAAGGAACGGTCTCCTCTCACCAGCTAATGGACAGCTGGCACATCCCCTCCCCAGAGCTCCCTCACCATGTATCCCTCTCTCCTCTCCCACACCATTTACAGACTACTAGCCATATCGTTAAATTCAGTTGTAATAACAGGAACTGCTGAAGGGATGGATTTACCACTGATTTGTACAGATCTTTCACAAAATTGAGGGAGAGGAACAGGGTAGGACAATCAGTTTTGAGGAGTTCCTGGCCTCATCTCAACTGGGAAATCCCTAATCCCCGACCAATTGTGTTACAACTCAGTCCCAGTCTGCAAATTAGACACCATAACTCATCCTTGGTCCCTGAACCGTGTAAACCTCTCTGCTCCCAAAAAATGCCCTGCAGTTGCAACACCCATTCTTAAATAACCCCTTCCGGTCCTGACACCTATCTTTAAGTAACCTCCTCCGGTATCAACACCCCTCCTTATCTGTGTAACCCCTTACACCACTCTCTATCTGTCTAAGCCCAACTGGTCCTGAAACCCCTCCAAAAATAACCCCCTCTGATCCCTAGACCCTGCCCTACCTCGGTAACCTCCTTTGGTCCCTGTACCCCCCTCTCCATCTCTAAACTCTTTGATCCCTACACCTCCTCACCATCTCTGTGACCCCCTCCTTTCTCTACATCCCTCCCTATTTTTGTGACACCATCCAGTCCCTACACCCCTCACCATTACTATATACCCTTCAGGTCACAACATTCCTAACAAAATAATCCCCTCTGGTCCTAACAACCCTCCCGAAATAACCCCTTCAGGTCCTTCACCCCTCCCAACATCTGTAATTCCCTCCACTCCTGCCATCCCTCCAATCTCTGAAACCCCACGTCCCTAGAACCCACCCAATCTCAGGAAAACCCTCCCATCCCTATACCCCTCCCTGCCTCTGTAACTCTCTCCAGTCCCTACACCTCTCCCAATCTCTGTATAACCCTCCTGTTCCTACATCCCTCCCTGTCTCTGTATCCCCCTCTGGTCCGGACACCATCTCTATGACTGCCATATTCTCCCCTTCATCTCTGTGGGACCTCTGATCCCGTCCTCAAAACCCCTCTCACCCCCATGAATCCTCCCTCTGTCCTTTTCTCATGACCACTGTGACCCTTCACCATGAAAGCTATGACCACTCCTATGTGAACCCTTCCCATGCATCCTGTAACCCATCCCACATGATCCTTCCCTGTGATCTCTGCAACCCCTTCCTGATATGCCACAACCCCGCCCCATAAACCGTGCAAACCCCTCCCCACGACATCTGTGACCCATGCTTGTAAGCCATGACCCCTCCACGTTACCCCTTCCCGAATCCCCTGCGACCCCTACCAGTGATCCTTCCCTCATTCGCAGGCCCCACTCACTGCTGTCATAGATGGGCTCGGAGATGACGGGTTCCAACGTGCGAGTGAAGCGGCAGCTGCTGTCGGGAAGCAGGGCAGTGAACATCAAACGCACCACACTCAGGTCCATCTCCTTCGCATGCTGGATTGAAGCACTGTGGATCAGCTCCTTCTCTCGCTCTGCAAACACAAGCACCATCAGCTTAACGCCCAGCTCCAGCACGGCAGTCCACTCGGCACATTGCCCTGCCACTTTCCCCAGACTGACCTGTGAGCTCAAGCTGGCCGAAGCCCCCGCTGTGCCGGTGGTTGAGCTCGGGATGAATCAGCACGCCGTTGTTGTAGCCCATCAGGTAGGCTTGGCGCATCCTCTGCTCTAGGGTGCTGGCCACATTCTTCTTGGTGACATGCAGGATGCCGAGATTGGGGAACCTGGGCCGGATGGATACTGGTTACCTGAGGTCTGTGGCTGTACACCAGGAAATGTGTCGGCGAAAGTGGTGGGAGAAGGGAAGGGGGGGTTGGAGGAGAGGCAGGGGCCAGGGCAAGGCTGGGGAGACTGGAGTGGGGGAAATGGGAGGGGGCGGAGAGGGGTAGAGGGGAGGGCATGGAGTGGGATGTGATGGAGTTAGTGGGGAGAGGGACGGGATGGAGGGGCAAATGGAGTGGGAGGCGAATGAGCTATGTTAGCTCAGCGTGGGGTGGTGGTGGTGGTTAGGTTTCCTGGTGTTGGGAGAATGATGGGTGTGGGGAGGACAGGATGAACCTTGTCGGTGGGAAGCTCAGGATGTGCTGGTCAGGAAATTCCATTAGTGCAGAGGGACTGAGATGAAGAAGAACAGGACTTACGTGGAGATCATTTCCTTGGGGCCAATGTGGACCAGGCAGATCCCTTTCTCACATTGTTTCCCGACCAGGCTGTGGGCGTGGAGATGTACGGTGTCACTGCCCGCAGTGACCAGCTGGACGACAATTTTGGCTTGACCCATGTAGTTACAGATCTGAGGAGTACAGCGGGATCCATCATCCAATTACTCTTGCCTAATTATACAGTGTAATTGGTCATATGGACCCCCCCAGATTCAGGTAGAAGTGGCTAGTGTCAGACCAGCTCCTGAACCTTGACCCTGAAACAAGTTAAGATTTGGGGTTAACTGTCCTCCTTGTTTTGCAGTTGATTGCAGAGTCAGTGCTTTCAAGCATTGTATAAAACGTCACACACCAGAGAAGACCATCAAAAGGCCATTTGGCCCATCAAGTCTGTGATGGTTGTGATGGAGCACTACTAACTAATCCCTCCTTCTACTGGTGACTCTGTGGATTTGGGCTCGATATATGCCAAACTCCGCTTAATGGTGAGGGTGTCTGCCTCTCCAACCCTCACAGAGAGCACCTGCCCCGACCTCCTACAATGTTCCTCTCCTCCATCATACAGACACCAGAAATCCCTGCCCACAAACTCTGCAAGTGAGAGACAATGATGGAGAGAGGTTCAAGCAATTCCACAGTCAGACTGGGCAGGAGAGGGTTAAATGTGAGGCAAAGGAATTTGCACAGCCTGTCTAGGAGGTACCATCATCCTGGAACCAAAGAGGGCGACAATAATAGGCCTCAATAATACTACCTGTGGCACTGATCTCCATCAACGCTAGATGTCCCCCTTTCGGATTGGGGTTGCCCGGCGGCGCGGGACCCACATTGGGGGTAACCTGTCAGCACAGGATCCATGCCAGGAGCGACCTGCTGGTGCGGAACCACACTTGGAGCAGACCAGGAATGTCCTGTGGGCGCTGTTGTACTGTGTAGACACTTCTTTGAGGGCGCATGCAATGGGGAAGTGTTGCGCTGCTGTTTGTGGAACACCTCTCAGTTCCCCAAACATGGCTAGGAAGATGTTTTACCTCCAGTACCTGAGGCAGGGCACCTCGAACAATGTCTGGTGAGAAAGCGTTCCCATCAGCAGATCACAATACTGCCCACGGATTTTTAATAATTCTTTCCTTGCCTTTTAACAGTCACAACTGGGTAATTACAGACTCACTGAGACATTGTTCAGAAGGCCCCACTGTCAGTTCAAGGGAATTACCCACATTTTATCAGCTGCCTCTCTCGCAGTGAGGCAGAGCTTCCCCTGGTGGAAAAATCAGCGAGTCACTGCAGTGCAGCCTGTCATATGCCCACATTACATCTCCTGGGAATTCCCCACTTTGACTGCGGTTCAGGAAAGTGCTAGAAACTTTCTTTCCAGCCATCTTGAATTGTTTCCAGCCATCTGAAAAATGTTTTCAGGGCCCTGGCTGTTAAATGAGGCAAAATAAACAGGAAGAAAGTATTGCATTTAACAAAGAAAGAGTGCTTACCACCCAGAACCCTGTCAGCCAGTCATTGCACACACTCCCCCTTCAACTGAAACAGACCACTCCTCTACCTCAACTGAAATAAAACCAGGAACTGGAGCTCATGGTTACTCTTCTGAGAGCGATACGGAAAGAAAATCCTGGAACAGCTGGGAACATGTTTAGTGAAGTCAGGAGGAAAGAACTATAAAACCCCAGTCTGAGGGATACAAGCCATGAATTTCCCAGACTGTCGACACAACCTGTCTGCTCTATTACTGTCCTCCAGGAGAGGCTAGGCCCTGGTCAGGCCTACCTGTTACTCCAAATTCTTGCCATGACTACCTCATCCAGGGCAGCATGGAAAAGGATTATCAACACTGCTTGGCCACGATGCCACATCCCTGAACAAACAACTCAAAAGATTGCTAACACAAGATGCCATGCATTTCCCCTTTATTGTCCACCTGCTTTATGTTGGAGCACAGTAGCAATCCCTTTGCTCCATAACCTGCTGCTAGCCACAGCACATGGTCCTTCTAGAGCATGGCATTTTAAGTGCTCTGTTAAATACCTTTAAAATCTTGTGAGGGTCTCTTGCTCCCTACCCATGTTGGGGCCTTTAGGTTGACCCATGTTTAGGTGGCACGGACTCATGGGCCAGGAGGGCCTGTTACCATGCAACCCACACAGATAACCCACACTATGCCCCCACCACTAACACTCCAAAAACATTGGCCTGTCAATTTCAAGGCCACAATAACAACATCCCAGCAAATCAACACAGGTCATCAAATTCATCTCAAGAGAAAATGTAGCAGGAACTTGACAACTGATTTAAATGTCCTCAGAAATTGAACTCTGCCATCACAACATCGAAGTGGCCAAGGCAGTGTAGTTCTCGGTTTCCCCTTCCTCACCCTGCACTGCCACTTGGTGGCAATACAAAGTACCTGGCAGTTTGGTCACTGCACAAACAATTATGTTCCAACAACAGCAGAGTATAGAAACAGGCCCTTCACCTAATCTTCATCAGCCTGACCATGGACTGCCCATCCACACTAATCTCATTTAGCAGCACTTGGATCTACTATCTACATAAGACATCTGTGTGAGGCATGGCCTCAAGAAGGCAAACAACACCATGAAGGACCCCCATCACCCTGGTCATAACCTCTCCACACTGCTACCTTCAGTCAGAAGATATAGAAGCCTGAAGACCAGCACCTCAAGGTGCAAGAACAGTTTCTTTCCAACAGCTCTCAGGTTCTTGAACCTCCCCTTGTTACACTAATCAGTGATTTATCATTTATCTTTTGTATTTATTTTATCTTTTTAGATTTAAGATTTTTTAACGAGGTACCTGTTTGGCTGCAGGAAGTAGGAACTTTGGTGCACCTGTACATCAAATAACGTCTATGACAATATATTCATTGCCCTTAGCAATTCAAAACAAATAGTTCATCCTTGCACGAATGATTCTTTTGACAACTTGCTCTCAGTTCCTGGGTTAGAGCAGGGGCAATTTGATTCTCAAAGGGGACTTTGCTTACAAAGAAATTTACAATGTATAAAACAGCATTTCTTCCATGGCTTTGTGGGGACCTTTGGCCACCAATCAGGGTGGGTAAGAAGCAACCAACTGATGTGGGGCATTTGTCTTCCAGAAGACACTATACACACAAGAAATTATTCAACTAAATCAGAGTGTATGGTTGTAATAAGCAGCCAGTCATTGCACACACTCCCCCGTGTTTTTTTACTTTTGCAGCCTTTGCTTCTGCAGGGCTGAGAACCTGCTTGTTTTTAGAATCAGCAGACATAAGCTAAATTCCACCAAGGGGCCAGAGATGCTGTTATAGGATGAAAGGACATCTGTGTACACAGATTGTCAGAGGCCTAGCCTTGATGCAAAATAAACCATTGTATTCAAAGTAATAAGCTGAAAATTATGTTATTCGATAGAAGCCTAGCATGCTAGCTTGCTCGCTTATCTTTCTTGCTGTGCTGGGAATAGGTGCTTGGTTAAGCAGTTTTTGGGTAATATAAGCCATGGTCCCACTGCTGAAGTTTGAGACTCTCCGAGAGATGGCAACATCTCTCAGCAAGAAGAAGAACTTCTAGAGTCCAGCCAACGTCCCGGTTGGGGGAGGTGGAAAAGCTGCTACTGGCGCCCTGACAACCTACTACAAGTGTACAGTCGTTGCCTCGCTTCAGCAGTTGGGACCAGTCCAGGCGTTGATAAGTATAGTTGGGAAGGGCTCGCATATTGTAGTTTGAAATCAGCTTTTGAATTTGTAATAAACATTTGTATAAACTGAACTGCTCTTGGTGTGTGTGTGTCTATTTTCTTTCGGTAGCTCAAACACTGACCAATCTAAAACGAACAAAATGAGAGGTATAAGTTTACCCAAGACAATGATACTGGGGAAGAATCCAGCAGCATAAACTCAGTCGAGTGACCAGACAGAAAACTAAAAGTAGAAATAAACAGGTTATTTCCCAGTTGGTAAGCTGTGGGATGTCCCAGAGATCACTGCTGGGTATAATCTCACAGTCATTCAAAGAATTGGATGCAAGGTCTAGTGTCACATATCCAAGTTTTCTGTGAATACTAAGCTGGTTTGCTGGGAGGTGGAAAGGCAGTAAATAGGCCCAAAAAAATGATGTCAATGTGGGCAAATGGAAGGAGCATAGATGGGCAGAAAAGATCAACATCCATATCTTGGTGCGACCAAAGCCTGTTCCTGTCAAAGATGTCTTTGTTCAGAAATGAGGTTGGGAGGGGAAGTGATGACCTCAACTCTCTCAACTTCTGTCTTTGAAATAGGCAGTGCCTCACCCTAACTCTGGCTGCAGGATCATGACTCCAAATAAGAAAACTAACACCAAATTCTGCAGCAGTAGATCTGGATTGTCCAAACATCACAATACAGCCAGGTCTCAATGTTCAATCAACAGCCTCCTGCTTTAAACTTCTTGGCAATGTCATTCAGATGCAACTAATTTCCTCTTTTACACTTGTTCACAGTCAACTCCACAGCCCCAAAGATCACGTTTTGCATTTGTGCTAAATTTAATTCCACCATTAGAACATCCCACCCACCATCTGCCAACTCACTTCTCAGTTGACAAATATACAGAGCAACCGTCTAAAAATTTTGAGATAATACTATTGAGACCAATTCAAAAGCATTAATAGAATCTGTTTCCCCTATAGATTTGTAAACGTGAACACCTTTTAGTCCTTTTGTACTATTGAATCAGTCCACTGGAATTAAAGAGACCAGTTTCACAAATTACAGTTTAAATGTGCGAAAATTTAAAAAAAAACACCTTACTGGCATTAACATTCAAATAATGACCTTAACAGTTGGGTAGGTCTTCTTATTTTTCTCACTGGAAGCCCCCGGTAATCCTCCATGTGACGGGCCTTCACATCCATAGCGGAAACGAAATCCCCTCTAGAGAGACAAAGTAAACAGGGATGTAGAACATTACAGCA
The DNA here is from genome assembly GCF_036971445.1 of Narcine bancroftii. NCBI lineage: Eukaryota > Metazoa > Chordata > Chondrichthyes > Torpediniformes > Narcinidae > Narcine > Narcine bancroftii. Next base: position 185,603,416 of record NC_091471.1, on the reverse strand, counting down.
CAGGACCATAGGCCCTTCCAGTCTATGCCAAACTATTATTCTGCCTAGTCTCATTGACCCGTGCCCAGTCCCTTATCCACTCTACCCCTCCCATCCATGTACCTGTGTACACTTTTCTTAAATGTTAAAACTGAGCCCACATTCACCACTCCAGCTGGCTGCTTATTCCATACTTCCACTCATCTGTGTGTGAAGAAATTCCCCTTAATGTTCCTCCAAACTTATCCCCTTTCACTCTTAACCCATGTCCTTTGGTTTGTATCTCACCTAATCTCAGTGGAAGAAGTCTGTTTGCATTAACTCTATCTATACTCATCATAATTTTAAATACCTCTATCAAATCTCTCCTCATTCTTCTATGTTCAGGGAATAAAGTCCTAACCTGTTTAACCTTTCCCTGTAATTCAGTCATTAAGTCCCAGCAATTTCCTAGTAAACCTTTTGTGCACTCTTTCAATCTTATTCACATCTTTCTTGTAGTTAGGTGACCAAAACTGCACACAGTACTCCAGATTTGGGCTCACCAATGTCTTATACAACTTCACCAGAACATCTCAATACTCTGATTTATGAAGGCCAATGTGCCAAAAGCTCTCTTTACAACCTTATCTACCTGTGATGTCACTTTAAGGCTATTATGTACCATAAAACCCCTGGTACCTGAAAGCAACCAGCAGCCTCAAGCAACTGGCAAAAAAAAAAATTGGAGAAAATTAATTAATTAATTAAAATGAATGAAAATAACATAATAGGTAAAAAAAAACTAAAGTTTAAAATTGTAAAAGTATTCTCTGAAGTTACACATAAACATTTGGTGAAGATAGGAGCAAATATTCAGCCAGCAGAGTGTCTTGGTCGTGCTTTGTTTGTAGCAGCTATTTAAATAAAGTTGGGCGAAACAGCAATGGTTTTGCCCAAGAAGAGCTGGTTGATGCTGTTTGGCTTTGGGGTGACTCTTTTGAAGTGTCTCCTTTATCCCTGCTGAGTAAGAGTCACCCCATTCAGAGGCTTTATCTGTAAACTTGGGGGAGGGGGAGTTAATTATCCATAATCTTATTTGTTCTCCTTTTGGGCAGTTCCTTGGAGGGGAAGAAACCTGCAGATGCAGCGATGGTTAAACATTTTCAAAGAATGTAACCGAAAATAAAGTAAAATGCTTTAAAGTTTATATATTCATCCAAGTGCATTATATTTAGTGCAAACAGAGTAATGTAACTGAAAATAAAGTAAAATGCTTTAAGGTTTATATATTCATGCAAGTGAAGTTTGTTCAGTGTAAGTACAGTAAAGTATTTTTGTTTTTTGTCTTCTAAACTGTTTATTCTTAATGCAGGCTGTTAGTTAGGCATTTTAAGAGTAAGACTCAAGCAAGCGGAAAATACATAGGTGCTGGATACCAAGGGTTTTTAACTATCTGTTATATGGTGAGCTCACCACTGGCCACTGAGACAGAGGTGCACCAAAGAAGAGGTACAAGGACTGCTTAAAGAAATCTCTTGGTGCCTGCCACATTGACCACCGCCAGTGGGCTGATATCGCCTCCAACCGTGCATCTTGGCGCCTCACAGTTTGGTGGGCAGCAACCTCCTTTGAAGAAGACTGCAGAGCCCACCTCACTGACAAAAGACAAAGGAGGAAAAACCCAACACCCAACCCCAACCAACCAATTTTCCCTTGCAACCGCAGCAACTGTGCCTGCCAGTCCCGCATCGGACTTGTCAGTCACCAATGAACCTGCAGCAGACGTGGACATACCCCTCCGTAAATCTTCATCCACGAAGCCAAGCCAAAGAAGAGTAACCCAAGGTCTCTGTTCCACCACACTCCTCAGTGCCCTCCCATTTACTGTGCATATCCTACCTTGACTTTACCTTCCAAAATGGAACGCCTCACACTTGATAGCATTACTTCCACCTGACATTTGGCAGCCCATTTTCTAGATGGTCCAAATCCCTCTGAAAGCTTTGAAAGCCATCCTTGCTCTCCACTACACATTCAATCTTTGTCATCTGCAAAGATGCTGATCCAATTTACCACTTTCTCATCTAGATCATTGATATAGATGACAAACAACAATGGACCTAGCATTGATCTTTGAGGCACACTACTAATAACAGGCCTCCAATCAGAAAGGCAATCAATCACACTCTCATAAAGCCAATGTCAAATTCAGTTTACAACCTCACCAATGAATACTGAGCCACTGAACCTTTCTGACTAACTTCCCATGTGGGATCTTGTCAAAGGTCTTACTAAAGTCCACATAGACAACATCCACAGCCTTTCCTTCATCAACTTTCCTGGCAACTCCTCTAAAAGCTACAAGATTCATTAAATATGACCTACCACACTGTTGACTATCCAAATACTTGCATATCCAATCTCTTAGAATACCTTCCAATAACTTGCCTACTACTTACGTCAGGCTCACCGGCCCATAAGCACAACTGTGCAACATGAGCATAACTGCACAAGTAACATCTCAGAAAATCTGTGATAGGCCCATTGCTGGAAAACTTGCCAGGGGCTGGGATTAGTCAGCACTTGGAGAAGCGCTACTGATCATGGCTTTGTTCAGGGTAAGCCCAGTCTGTCTGAGAAAGTCGTTTGAAGAATTGTAATAAGTTGCAGTGTGGTTGATGTTGTCTGCATGGAGTTCAGAAAAGCCTTTGACAAGGTCCCACAGGCTGGACTAGTGCAAGGATGGGATCGAAGGGACACCAACATACTGGATCCAAAATTACCTTGGTAATAAGAGGCAGACAGCATTGGATGATGGTTATTTTGGCAACTAGAAGTGGCGGTGTACCACAGGGGTGGGTTCAGGCACCCTTGCTGTTTGTTGTACACCTGATCGAGAGAGGAATGTAGGAGATATGATTCTCTTTTTCTTTGGCTTGGCTTCGCGGACGAAGATTTATGGAGGGGGTAAAAAGTCCACGTCAGCTGCAGGCTCGTTTGTGGCTGACCAGTCCGATGTGGGACAGGCAGACACGATTGCAGCGGTTGCAAGGGAAAATTGGTTGGTTGGGGTTGGGTGTTGGGTTTTTCCTCCTTTGCCTTTTGTCAGTGAGGTGGGCTCTGCGGTCTTCTTCAAAGGAGGCTGCTGCCCGCCAAACTGTGAGGCGCCAAGATGCACGGTTTGAGGCGTTATCAGCCCACTGGCGGTGGTCAATGTGGCAGGCACCAAGAGATTTCTTTAGGCAGTCCTTGTACCTTTTCTTTGGTGCACCTCTGTCACGGTGGCCAGTGGAGAGCTCGCCATATAATACGATCTTGGGAAGGCGATGGTCCTCCATTCTGGAGACGTGACCCATCCAGCGCAGCTGGATCTTCAGCAGCGTGGACTCGATGCTGTCGACCTCTGCCATCTCGAGTACCTCGACGTTAGGGGTGTGAGCGCTCCAATGGATGTTGAGGATGGAGCGGAGACAACGCTGGTGGAAGCGTTCTAGGAGCCGTAGGTGGTGCCGGTAGAGGACCCATGATTCGGAGCCGAACAGGAGTGTGGGTATGACAACGGCTCTGTATACGCTTATCTTTGTGAGGTTTTTCAGTTGGTTGTTTTTCCAGACTCTTTTGTGTAGTCTTCCAAAGGCGCTATTTGCCTTGGCGAGTCTGTTGTCTATCTCATTGTCGATCCTTGCATCTGATGAAATGGTGCAGCCGAGATAGGTAAACTGGTTGACCGTTTTGAGTTTTGTGTGCCCGATGGAGATGTGGGGGGGCTGGTAGTCATGGTGGGGAGCTGGCTGATGGAGGACCTTCAGGGGTTTCTACGAGGCTCTAAAGGCTGTGTACGGCCCCTCACCCCAAGTCCAAAGCCCGCTGCGCAGCTCAGACGGCAAAGTCCTCCTCAGCGACAAGATCTCCATCCTCAACCGATGGTCAGAACACTTCCAATCTCTTTTCAGTACCAACCGCTCAGTCCAAGATTCCGCCCTGCTCCAGCTCCCTCAACAGCCCCTAAGGCTAGAGCTGGATGAGGTTCCCACCCTGGATGAGGAGATATGATTACAAATATTGCAAATGACATGAAGATTGATAGTGTTGTGAACAGTGAGGAAGATAGTCTTTGGCTACAGAATGATATTAATCAGTAAGAAATGGCTTAAATGTCAAGTTATACTTTGGAAGAATGAACACAACAAGGATATTCAGTGAGTGAGAGTACCCAAGGAACAGAGAGACCTGTGGTACATGTCCAAAAATTCTTGCAGGCAGCAGCACAGATAGATAAAGTGATTAAGAAGGCATGCAGGATTCTTCCCATCATTAACCAAGGCATGGACAATAAGAGCATCTGGGGGTAGTTCCAGGCTCCTCATTGTGGGTGCAGAGAAGGTACAGTTGTTTGGGATGGAACATTTCATCCTCCCATGCCATTTCAGTTGCAGTGTCCTGCTTTTCACTGTCTGCCCATTTTCATACAACAGTACAGCAGAAGTACATGTCTACAACAAACACTAGGTCTAAATTAAACGAGACCCTGCTGCCAAGAACCCACATGCTTCCGTAAAGAAAGGGTCCCAACAACTTCCTGACACCTTCTTGAGGTCACCTGAATTCAGTGTTCAGGCGCAGGGACAGGCAAGTACTGCCTGAGGCAGCTGTGTGTTATGACAGGTCCTGACATGTTGGGAGTGGGACAGAGAAAGAAAAATGCACAAAGATCAGGAAGGAGCCACAGTAGCGATAACGAGAGCAAGGGGCATGTTCAGGCTAAGCAGTCACCAGCACCAACTCCCTATGGAAGGAAGATCATCGTTCCCAACAGGTCCAGACTGGGACGGAGTGGGTGGGTTGTCAGTGTAGGTAGGGTGTTGGTGTGGGTGAGGAGTCAGTGGAAGTAAGGTGATGATGTGGGTGGGGGGCTGGAATAGGTGGAGGTTTGGTGAGGGCTGGATGTCAGTGTGTTTTGGGGGGGGGGGGGCGGGAAATCAGTCCGTTGGGATGGGGCCTATGTGGGTGTGGGGAGCCTAGAGTAGGTGGGTGGATGGGGGAGGGTATTGGGGATGTGTTCGGATGGAGGTCAGTGGAGGAGGTGGAGGGTGCAATGGGAGTGGGAGTAGGGCTGATGGGGTAGGGAGAGTGGGTGTGGCTGTTGGGTATGGGACCTGTGAGGGTGTGGGTGGGGTCAGTAGGAGTGGGACTGAGGGTGGGTGGGACCAGAGGGCATGGGGTTGATGTGGGTGTGGTCAGATATGGATCGATGGCATGGGGTCAATGAGGGGGGAGGGTGTGGGTTTGGGGTGTAGGAAGGGTCGGTGGGGCTGGGGGTGTGTGGCTGGTTGGATGGGGATGGGTAGGGTGGAGTTGGGGTGTAGGTGGGATCAGTAGGGGTGGGGATGATGAGGGTGGGGTTGGTTCCAGGCCAGTAGGACTGATAGGAGTAAAGATTTACCCAACTACCCTGATCATCTCAATCACATGCAGCTCTCAGTGGCTCTCTGTCGTTGAGGGTCAGTCAGTCCAGAAAAGTCCTAAAATCTCGTTATTCTGGAGTGAATACTGAACAAAATCTTAATCTCCATTTCTGGTTCTGGTTATGATTTAACAGTGTGGCTGTGTGAACGCTGAGACTGTGTCCAGGTACTAAACAGCACAGAATGCACACATGGATCGAGAGAAAGATCATGTGGAGATAAAGATGCAAACACCTCACTGCTGACATCTAACACACCAACATCCTTCCTCTCTGGATATCTGCTAGAACCGAGAACACAATGTCATGAAGAAGCCATCACTTACTGACACTGCAAAGCCATGATGAAGGACTTGCGGTCACCTTGTGGTTGTGAATGATCAAGTAAGATTGGCTCATCTTTAAAAACGTGACCAACTTTTAAAAAAATCGTTACCAGGAAGTTTGTGACGAGCTACTGGTCTCGTCACTCTGCATTTTAGTGAAGCAGACTCAGCTGCTGGTAACCAGGGCAGAACCAGTGAAATCACACCAAAGGCTCCCAGAAACAACTCCCAAGCTCTCACCCCAGTGCCACTGAGAGCCCTGGAGTCTGTCCAGCATCTACCTACACTCTTTTTCAGAAAAAGAGGGTTTGTGCTTTCCTGCTGTTTCTCCAATTTCAGAACCTAGATTCTCTCTTTGGAACAACTGATGATTTTCCAGCTTCATAATTTAAAAGAATCATACCTATTTGCCCTCAGTTTCCCCTCTCGAAAGGAAACAGTCCCAGCATTTCTGAACTAGCCCCGTGACTGCTGTCCCTCCTGTCAAGAACATAGAACAGTGATTCTCAATCTTTTTTTTCCCCCACTCACATGCCCTTACAAACCACAAAGCATTTGTGGCATCATGTCATAGGGGCTCTGTGGTTAGTAAGGGATTACTTCAGGTGGTATGTGTGTTGGGGAAAAAAAAGTTGAGAACCACTAACATAGAAAATAGAAATCTACAGCATAGTACCAACCCAATAACCTATTCTAACAACTGCCAAGAATTTCCCTACTTCATAATCCTCCATTTTGCAGGCAGCGCATTCCATGCACCCACCACTCTCTGTGGGAAGATCTTGCCTCTTACATCCCCTGCACTTACTCCCAAGCATCCCCTCATTTTTGATACTTCAGCCATAAGACCACAAGACATAGAAGCAGAAATAGGCAATTCACCCCATTGAATTGCCTCGCCTTTTAATCACAAGCCGATCACTCAGCCCCAATGCCCGGCCTTCTCCCCAAAACCTTTGATGCCCTGGCAAATCAAGAACCTATCAATCTCCGCTTTAAATACACCCAATGATCTGGACTCCACAAGAGTCTGTGGTAACAAATCCCTCAGATTTACCACCCTCTGGCTAAAGAAATTCCTCCGCATCTCTGTTCTAAGCAGATGCCCTTCAATCCTGAAGTTGTGCCTGCTTGTCCTACACTCTCCCACTATGGGAAACAACCCTTCTACATCTACTCTGTCCAAGCTCTGGGAAAAAGCCTCTGGAACCATCCTTTTCTGGACCCTCTCCAATGCCATCATATCAGCCCCGACATTTGGTGACCAGAATTAAAAAGAATCTTCTACTTGAGGCACGAGCAGTTTTTCACACGAGTTCCTGACGTTTACACTCTCTGCCTCTGTTGCTACAGCACAAAGTTGTCTCTGTCAATCTGCCCTTCCACGTTGAATCTCGATGCACCTCCACCATCAGCTTTCTGTTCCTGCACCCTGCATACTATGTGCATCACTTCCCTGTGCTATACATCAAGCCACCTACACTGACCATCTCAGGGGTAATCACCACCCTCCTGGACCATTCCACTCAATCTGACCCTCATGACTAACATGAAGAGCTGGAATGAACACGACACTCACTGATAACCAAAGGGGAGGTTACACCAATCAACAGCAGGGGTTTGATACAGCCTGCACTGGACAGCACTGAACATGGGCTGCCAGCAGCGTCAGTTGTCTGAGAAGAGGGTGGGGTGCAATGTACAGACCTGAGGAGGAGGCCGGATACACACGCTGAGATCTCTTACCTGCTTGGGCTGCTCGACAATCTGAAGATATGGTCCATCAGCTAGAAGAAAAGAGAAACTCCATGATCGTCATTCACAGGAAAAGAGCATGATGTGCACAAGGTGGGGTGGAAGTCAGACAGAACTGGGGTGGTTACAGAGATGGTCAGAGTTACAGAGACAGGAAGGAGGGTCAGGGACCAGAGGAGGATTACAGAGACAGGAGGAGTGAAGGGATTGGAGGGGGTTTCAGCAACAGGGAGGGGTGTAGGGATAGGAGGGGGGGGGTTAAAGAGTTAGGGAGGGGCGTGGGAGACAGTGGGGGCTGACAGAGATAAGCAGGGGTGTAAGGGATCTGGAGAGGCTGACAGAGACAGGCAGGGGTGTAGGGGACTGAGGAGATTACAGAGTTAGGGAGGGGTATAGAGGACCAGAGTGGTTTACAAAGAAGAAGGGTGTAGATTACCAGAGTGTGCTACAGAGATGAGGTGGGGTGTAGGGGACCAGTGATGGTTACAGTGAGGGAAGAATGTAGGGGCCATTTGGAGTTTCAGAGACAAGGTGGCATGTAGGGGACCAGAGGGTGTAACAAAGACAGGTAGGGGAGCTAGGGGGGGAGGGGCCGGAGGTGATTATGGAGATAGGGAGGAGAGTAGTGAGCCAGAGGGGGTTACAGAGACGAGGGAAGGGGAGGGTGTAGGATGCTGGGGGGGGGGGTGGGGGTGGTGGGGTTTACCGAGACTGGAAGGGGAGTTGGGGATAGCATGGGGTTAGGGATTGTGGGGGGAAAGGGTGGTTGCGTTGTGGACCAGTGGGGGCTATAGAGACAGGGAGGGATGAAGGGGACCGGTGGGGGTTATAGAGACAGGGAGAGGTGAAGGGGACCGGTGGGGGGGGTTAAAGAGACAGGGAGGAGTGAATGGGTCCAGTGATTGTTACAGAGAGTACAGAGAGGAAAGAGTGTGTATGTAACCATTCTCTGGTCCTAAAACCCTCCCTGTCTCTGTATCGGCGACTCCCCCCTTCCCCTTGGTACAACAACCTCCCTTCCCCTCGGGACAGTGACTCCCCTCACCTCTCGGGACGGCGACCCCCCCCCCCCCCACCCCTTGGGACGGCGACTTCCCCCTCTCCCCTCTGGAGGGCAACCTACCACTCCACTTGAGTCAGTGATCCTCTGCCCCCCAGTGAACTGTAACTATCCCTTCTCCCTGTGTGACGGTGATTCCTCTCACCCACTTTGGGTCAGTGTTGGTAATCACCCCCTGAACCACTGGGTGCTGTTAGGGAGGGAGTTCCATTTTGGGGGTTATAAAGCAATCCAACCTATTCTCTCTTTGTGCCTGCTCAGGCTCCCCAGGACCTACACCCATGGAAGAGGGAGAGACACTAGCATTTTGCTTGACAAACCTGTTGAAATTTTTGAAGTGACAAGCAGTCGAGATAAAGGCAATGCAGTGGATGTTGTGTAGCTGTATTTTCACATCGCCTTGACAAGGTGCTGCACATGAGGCTACTTAACAAGAGAAGAGCCCACAGAATAACAGGAAACATAATGATTATACTCGTGTAATAGTCGCATTTTGGGGACCAATCTTTCAGGACAAATTTGGGGTGTTGACTTTGACATGGATACTACTTTTGACTGCGGTAGGTATCTGCATCATACAAGTGGTTGGGGCTCAGATGTCTGGGATCAAATGATAAGTCTGCATTCGGGTCGTTGGGAGCTCAAATGGGTGGGTGGCCAAGGCAAGGGTTTGTGGTCAGGGCATCGGGAGCTCTGATGGGCGGGTGGCCTTAGGGTTCACGATTGGGACGTCGCGAGTTCAGATGGGTGGGCGGGCAGCCAAGGTTAGGGTTTCCAGTCGGGGCCTTAGGAGTTCAGATGGCGGGTGAGTGGCCATGGTTAGGGTTCACAGATGGGGCGTTTGGAGCTCGGATGGCTGGGTGGCTGAGGTGCGGCTTTGCGGTCAGGGCGTTGGGAGCTCAATGGGCAGGCAGCCAAGGCGAGGGTTTTTGGTCAGGGCATTGGCTGCTCAGATGGGTGGCCAGTTGGTGCCAAAAATAGGAGGACTGACTTTTACATGGGATTGACTACTACACAGGTATATACAGTATCATTATTGGTAGAGCATTGGCTGATTAGCAGAAAGCAGAGGGTTGGAATATTCTGGTTGGCTCCCAGTTGCTGGTGGTGATCCACATGGGTCAGTTTCTTTTAATGTTGTATATTAATTGTTTATATTATGGAACGTATGGACATGTGGCCATGTTTGCAGACGGTACAAAAGTAGGTGGAGAAGCAGGTAGTGTTGACGAAACAGAGAGGCTGCAGAAGAAGTTAAACAGATATGGGCAGAAAACTGACAAATCAAATACAGTGCAAGGTCATACATTTTGGTAGAAAAAAAAATAAACGAGCAAACTATTTTCTTGATGGGGATGACTATTTTTCTTAATACCCTGATGCAAAGGAACCTGGGAGTCCTTGTGCAAGAGAGCTTGAATGCAAATTTGCATGTTGAGTTGGTGGAGAAGTCAAATACAATTTTGGCATACATTTCATGAGGGATAGAATACAACAAATGGAATGTGATGTTGAGGCTTTAAAAAGCACAAGTGAGACCTCACTTGGAATGTTGTGAGCAGTTTTGGGTTCCCCATTGAAGAAAGGATGTGCTGACATTGGAAAAGGTTTAGAGGAGGTTCATAAGGATGATTCCAAGAATGAAAGGATTATCATAAGAGGAGCATTTGACAGCTCTTGGACTGCACTAGTTGGAATTTAGGAGATGGAGATTGATAGGTTCTTGATTAGCCAGGGCATCAAAGGTTATGGGAAGAAGGCAGGGAAGTGGGGCTGAGTGGGAAAATGGATGGTTGAATGGCAAGGCAGATTCGATGGGCTGAATAGCTATTTCTATTCCTATCTTATTGTCAGATCGTCTTGCAGGTGTGGCGATGCTCGTGTCATTGAAAGGTGGGCTGCGAGTGTTGAGCTGGGCCGGTACTCACGTGTGTGTAGTTGTGAGTCTGCAGGACCACTGCCAGTGTTGAACGCGACTCCAGGGACATCCAGCGCCGTGTAGTCCTCGATGCCATAGATCTATGCAGAGTAAAGGGAGGTGCAGGTCAGGGATCTGGCCAACTGTCCGACCCCACTGAGTGGACAGGACAGTCAGCATCGGTTTCACCATATAGACAGGGCAGTCGGCACCGGCTCCACCGTGTAGACGGTGGTTGGCACTGGCTACACTGAAACAGTTGGAGACTTATAAACCAGCAATGCCCTTCACATCAACTACATTTGTAAGAGGCTTCAGGGTGACGTGGACCGATTAGGAAAGGGGACAGATGGATGGCAGATGTTATACAATGGAGATAAATGTAAGGTCTCTGCTTTGCTGACAGTAAAAGGCAGACAGATGATTATCTGAAAGGTGATAAAGAAGAAGTGCAACGAGACTTGGGGTCATGGTGCATCAGTCAGTGAAGGTTGGGATGCAGGTACAGGAGGTGATGAAAAAAGCAAACAGCATATAGGCCTTTATAGTGAGAGGTTTTGAATGTCGAAGAGGGTAGGTCTGACTGCAGGTGTCTAGGGTCTTGGTGAGCCAAACTAAGCATTGAGTACAGTTTTGCTCTCCTGATCTGAAGAAGGACAATTTACAGTTGAAGGAGTGCTGTGAATGTTCACCAGGCTGATCCCTCAGATGGCAGGGCTGACAGATGAAGAAAGACTGGAATGACCAGTGTTATACTCATCTGGATTTAGATGAATTGAGAGGGGATATCATTGAGACACAAAATTCTGATAGGATCCCACAGCCGGTCCCACCATTCCCGGCACCCGAATCCCACCGTTTCCCACTGCTTTGATTTGGTGCCGGTCCCTTGCATTTGCCCCATCATTCCAACAATCATTGCCCACACATTGCCTCCCTGCTGATCAAGAATTGCTGTAAAAATGTTCAGAATCTGCTTCCACTTTCCCCTCAGACTTTACAAACACTCACTACTGGCAGAAGAAGTCTGCATTAAAGGGTGACTCCCTTACATAGTGACCATCAGACAGAAGATTATATCCACACACACACCCTGACAGGACCCCTCAACAATCCACCCCTTTCTTCCCTGAACTCCAGGAGATACGAGCCAAGCCATTTCCTCAGCAGTCAACCAGGCTGTACCGGGTATCGAAAGGTCAAATGGTATCACGTCCAACAACTGGTGTCTTCCATCAGACTCGTCCTGGACAAACAGAGCACGCAGGTACAGTGGAGTCGGTTCAGTCCTGTACACACACAGCACTGAGGTGCAATGTAGCTGAAGATAATTTCCATGCTATTACATTCAGATTCCTTCACAAAAATAACAACCCCCATTCATTTCTAGAAACATAGAAAATAGGTGCAGGATGAGGCCATTTGGCCCTTCAAGCCTACACCACCATTCATTTTGATCATGGCTGATCATCTACTCAGTACACACTACCTGCCTTCTCCCCATACCCCCTCAAGGGCCAAATCTAAATCTAAATCCCTCTTAAATATAGATAAAGAACCAGCTTCAACTACTTCCTGTGGCAAAGAATTCCACAGATTCACCACTCTCTGAGAGAGAAAATATTTTTTCATTTCAGTCCCAAAAGACTTCCCCTTTATCCTTAAACTGTGATCCCTGGTTCTGGTTTTCCCCAACATCGGGAACAACCTTCCTGCAACTAGCCTGTCCAATCCCTTAAGAATTTTATACATTTCTATAAGGTCCCCCTTCAATCTTCTAAATTCCAGTGAGTATAAGACTAGTTGATCCAGCCTTTGTTCATATGCAAGTCCTGTCATCCCTGGTATCAATCCAGTGAACCTTCTTTACACTCTCTCTGTGGCAAGGATGTCTTTCTTCTGATAGGGAGACAAAACTCTACACAATACTCTAGGTGTGGTCTCACCAAGGCAGACTAGTTGATCCAGCCTTTGTTCATATGCAAGTCCTGTCATCCCTGGTATCAATCCAGTGAACCTTCTTTACACTCTCTCTGTGGCAAGGATGTCTTTCTTCTGATAGGGAGACAAAACTCTACACAATACTCTAGGTGTGGTCTCACCAAGGCCCTGTACAGCTGCAGTAGAAGCTCTCTGCTCCTGTACTTGAATCCTCTTACTATGAATGACAACATACCTTTCACTTTCTTCACTGCCTGCTGTTCCTGCATGCCCACTTTCAATGACCGGTGCACAGCAACACTCAGGTCTTGTTGCATCTCTCCTTTTCCTAATTGGAGACCATTTAGGTAATAATCTCCTCTCCTGTTCTTGCCTCCAAAGTGAATAACCTCTTATTTCTCCACAATATATTGCATCTGCTATGCCTTGGCCCACTCACCTAACTTGTCCAAGTCACCCTGTATCCTCTTAGCTTTCTCTACACAGCTAACCCTGCCACCCAGCTTCATGTCATCTGCAAATTTGGAGATGCTGCTTTCTATTCCCTCATCTAAGTCATTGACATATACATTATAAATAACTGTGGTCCCAGCACTGAGCCTTATGGTACCCCACTAGTCACTGTGTGCCATTCTGAAAAGAACCCGTTTATTCCTACTTCCTGTCTGTTAACCAATTCTCTATCCATCTCAATACCATGCCTCCTATACTGTGTGTTTTAAGTTTATACACTAATCTCCTGTGAGGGACCTTATCAAAAGCCTTCTGAAAGTCCAGATATTCCACATCCACTGGTCTTCCCTTATCCACTCCACTAGTTACATCCTCAAAAAAATTCTATTAGATTCGTAAGACATGATTTTCCTTTCATAAAACCATACTGATTCTGTCCAATAACATCACTACTCTCCAAATGTGCTGCAATCGCATCTTTAATAACTGATTCTAGCATTTTCCCCACTACCGATGTCAGGTTAATTGGTCTATCGTTTCCCATTTTCGCTCTCCCTCCCTTCTTAACAAGTGAGGTTACGTTTGCCACCCTCCAATCCTCAGGAACTAATCCAGAATCTAAAGAGTTTTGAAAAATTATCACTAAAACATCTACTATTAAGCATCCTCTTGAGTGGCCCTGGGGATTTATCTGCCTTTAATCCCTTCAATTTACCTAACACAACCTCTCGACTTGCATTTATTTCCTTCAATCCTTCCCTCACATTAGATCTTCGGTCCCCTATTATTTCCTGAAGATTATTTATGTTTTTCATAGTGAAGGCAGAACTAAGGTAGTTATTCAATTGGTTTGCCATGTCCTTGTTCCCCATGATCAATTCATCTGTCTCTGATTGTAATGGACCCACATTTGTCTTAACTAATTACTCCATGGCCCTACGTACGAGTTATGGGGAATTATCAACACCCAAATCCCCTGCACGTTTCTTCACCCTCTCCACGTCCCAGTAATCTCCTTCTTCACCATTTCTCCCACCCCATGGACAATTTTACAATGCCTTTCTGCACCTGACCGATCTTCTCCTGCTACCACCTCAGACTTTCCATTCCTCAACCAGACTAGTCATTAACATTTGAACAGTTGAGGGGCAAATACGGAATGTTTGTATACCATCAATTGAAAGCTTATTTAAAGGTCAAATTGGGAAGCAGCTTGAGACTACCAGAAGGAAGAAGCTTTGAATATGTTACTAATGATAATTAAAAAATTATAACAAACAAAGCTGGGAAAAAGATTTAAACATAAAAATAAAGAACGGAACGTGGGAAGAGCTATGTTCTGCAACTATGAAGAACACAATAAACACAAGGGTATGTATGATACAATATAATTGGTCACCCCTCAGAAATTAAGAGTGGGACCCAACGATATCGGATAGATTCTTTCACGGTAAACAAGAAATTGGAACAACAATACTCGCAATATGGGCACGCATAAAAGTGAATACTTTCTGGGAAGAGCCAAGTCAGATATTAAGCAAAATCATAAAAAACAACATAACAAAAAATCCAGAAATTTTTCTTTTAAATAAGAGGTAAAGAACTAGGTCTCAAATTGGATAGAGCCCAAAAAAGATTCATTATGACAGCCCTAGCAGTAGCAAAAAAATGTATAATGACAACCTGGAAAATGGAAGAGAACCTAAAAATACAACAATGATACATGGAAATGAATAAGTGTATTCCATTAGAAAAAATTACGTATAATTTAAAATACGAATATTCATTGTTCTAACAAATTTGGGAACCATATATGAAATATGACAGAAAATGCCACCCTTGGATCTCCATCTCCTAAAGTGATAAGAAGATAAACAATCAGATTTAATGTATAAAAGTAGATAACACGACTTTCTTATTTGTTTTTCTTTTGTGTGAAGATGTAGTTTTCTTGTATTTTATGTTTAATATTTATTGGTTTTGGAGGGAGGTGGGAAGGGGGGAGGGAGGGTAGGGGGAGAAATGAAGGAAAATGTCACTGTGTATATTTAATGATAAACATTTGTACATATTTTTGTTGATATGGTTCATAGTGCAATAAATAAAGTTATCAAAATAAAATTAATCTTCTCCACTAACTGCTTACACCTTCTTCATCTCCACCTGACCATAGGTCATTTCAGCACAGTACAAGCTCTTCGGCCCATCATGTTGTGCTAACTGATAGAAACCTACTCAACAATCTAAACCTTCCCTACCTCACACCCATATCCTCTATTTTCTTGCAATTATGTGCCCAAGAGTCTTTTAATTATCCTGCTTCTACCACCACCCCTAGCAATGCATTCATAGCATCCACTACTCTCTGTGTAAAAAAAAATCTTACCCCTGATGTCTCCCCTAAACATTCCCCCCCTTCACCTTAAACTGATCTCCTCCGGTATTTGCTATTGCTGCCCTGGAAAAAAGGTGCTGCTTGTCCACCCCATCGATGCCTCACCAATCTTCCTCCACTGCCTCCTTATGCATTCCTCTCAATTTACTTTGCTGAATTGGTTTCTTTTTCTCTGTCCTGGTGAAACATTGACAGTTTCTCTCTACGTATGCCGCCTGACCTACTGAGTGTTTCCAACACTAGTTTTTGTTATTTCCCTACTTATGTCGTGTCATTAGCAGATTTGGCAACAATGCCTGAGGTGCGTTTTTCCATTCTGTACCAAGTATAGGCCCAGCACAGATCTCTATGCTCTGCCACTCTATAGCCCCATTCACACTGGCACTTTAACTCAGTAATTAACTGCCAATCTACCTGTCAATGTGCCAGTGTGAACACTCGTGAACCAACACATTGGCATCAGATTGCCCCGGGGATGAACCGCCTAGGGAGGGTGCATTATTGCTGATTCGTTTTGAATTGGCGTACCAGTTAGCCCAATGTGAAAGAGACGGGCGAACGCAGGACATTACCGCTGGAGGATAGACACCCCTTTGGTCTCGGATGCTGGGTGGTGAGTGTGAAAGGGGGCAGAGAACCAGTTAACATTGGTCCAGTGTGAAAGGCAAAAATGCTATTTTGAATTGTTTTGTTGAACCGCCAATTTACCGGTTATACAACATGAAAAGGGCAATTGAACTGACAAGACAGACCCTTTAACACCTACACAAATCACTCAACAGAGATTTACCAGGCTAACTCCTGGGATGAGAGGTGTCCTATCAAGTGAAGCTGGACAGTGTCAGTCTTACCTTTGGAGTTTAGAAGATTGAGGGTGACCTTACTCAAACACAAGATGCAAAGGGGACTTGAAAGGCTAGAGGTTGGGTGCTTTGAACTTTGAAACAAAGGAGAGTCTTGAACAAGCAGACATAATTCCAAGATAAGGGGCTGTTGTTTATCCTGAGGTGTATAGTAGGTTCTCACTGGCGGGGGGGGGGGGGGAAGGAGAATCTATGGAATTCTCACCCTCAGCGGGGGATGGAATATCATATTTAAAGTGGAGGTGGATAAATATTTGATAGATTGAGGAGTGGACAGGGATAGAGAAATGAAGAGGAGTTGATCACCTGGAATAATGGGAGTGGGTGGCCCCCTGTTTTTATTTTCTAGCATTAGTGCTTTATTTTGATCACTTCCAATATTTTCCAGCAGCCAGCCCATCAGCTAACCCACCTGACCCTTCTATCTCCCTCCCTTTCTGAACCATTCGCCCATTTAAACAAATCTTTCTCAAATCTCAGGCATTCTGGAGCCTCAGTTACATCACTCAGATCTTAGAATGAAGGCCCAGCACGAGGCAGACACATCAGCCACAGCTCCAGGAAGCTTCAGCCTCACTGCCCAAGGGACTGAGATTTTCGTGAGCTCTTCCCAGTCCCTGATTTGCATCAAATTCTGGGAAGTTGCCTGTGTCCCCTTTGGTGAAGACAGGCAGAATTCCTGTTTAATTCATCTGCCATCTGATTTCTATTGAGTTCCTCAGACTCACTTTCTCATCATCTCCACACCTGTATATGCACCTGATTAACATTTAACATTTTAAACATTCACTCGCAACTTGCACTGTATTTATATATTTTTTTTAAATAATTTTTTATTTTTCACACTGTGAACCTTATCAACCAAAATACATACAAACATTTCCCTCTTAAATATACAGAGTGGCATTTTCTCCCCTTTTATTCCTCCCCCCCCCACCTTCCCTCCTCCCTTCCCACCCACCTCCAAAACCAATAAACATTCAACATATACAATACAATAAAACCATTAAACAATGTCATCACACATTGAAAAATAAACAAGAATAATGTGTCATCTACTTTTACACACTGGGTCAGTTCATTTTGTCTTCTTCTCATTCTATCATTTTAGGGGGTGGAGGTCCACGGTAGGCCCTCTCTGTTATGTTCCATGTACGGTTCCCAAATTTGTTCAAATAATGTGACTTTATTTTTTAAATTATATATTATTTTTTCCAATGGAATACATTTATTCATTTCCATGTACCATTGCTGTATTCTCAGGCTCTCTTCCATTTTCCAAGTTGACATTATACATTTTTTGGTACTGCTAAGGGTATCATAATAAATCTTTTTTGTGCTTCATCCAGTTTGAGGCCTAATTCCTTACTTCTTATATTACTTAGAAGGAAGATCTCTGGATTTTTTGGTATGTTTTTTTTGTGATTTTACTTAATATCTGATTTAAATCTTCCCAAAACTTTTTCACATGCCAAAATTGCATGTACTGTTGTTCCCATTTCCTTCTTACAGCGAAAACATCTATCTGATACTGTTGGATCCCATTTTTAAACTTTTGGGGCATGATATATAACCTGTGTAACCAATTATACTGTATCATGTGTAACCTTGTGTTTATTATATTCTTCATAGTTCCAGACATAACTTTTCCCATGTTTCATTTTTTATCTTTATGTTTAAATCCTTTTCCCACTTTTGTTTGGGTTTATAGCTTATTTCATCATTTTCCTTATCTTGCAGCTTGATGTACATGTTCATTATAAATCTTTTAATTATCATTGTGTCTTTAATCACATATTCAAAACTGCTTCCTTCTGGTAATCTCAGTCTGTTTCCCAACTTATCCTTTAAGTAAGCTTTCAGTTGATGATATGCAAATATTGTACCATGAGTTATTCCATATTTGTACTTCAATTGTTCAAATGTTAATAAATTATTTCCCAAAAAACAATTTTCTGTTCTTTTAATTCCTTTTCTCTCCCATTCTCTAAAGGAAAGGTTATCTATTGTAAAAGGGATTAGCTGATTTTGTGTCAATAATAATTTTGGTAATTTGTTTTTTTTTTCCTTTCTAAGTGAATCTTCTTCCATATATTGAGTAAATGATGCAATACTGGTGAGCTTTTATTTCGCACCAGCTTTTCATCCCACTTATAAAGTATATGTTCTGGTACCCTCTCCCCTATTTTAGTCTATCTATCTTAGTCCAGTCTGGTTTTTCCCTTGTCTGATAAAAATCTGATAACTACTTTAATTGTGGTACTCTATAATAATTTTTAAAGTTTGGTAACTGCAAACCATCTTAGTTGTACCTCTCTGTTAATTTATCTAATGCTACCCTCAGTTTCCCTCCTTTCCACAAAAATTTCCTTATTATTCTCTTAGTTCATTAAAGAATTTCTCTGTTAAGGGAATTGGTAATGATTGAAATAAGTATTGTATCCTTGGGAAGACATTCATTTTAATGCAATTTACCCTCCCTATCAACATTAGCAGTAATTCTTTCCAATGTTCTAAGTCTTCCTGCAATATCTTTATTAGTGGCTGATAATTTAATTTGTATAAGCGGCTTCAATTATTATCTAACCTAATACCTAGGTATTGGATTGCTTGTGTTTGCCATTTAAATGGTGATTCTTTTTAAATTCTGTATAATCCGCATTACTCATTGGCATCACCACTTTTATTTGCGTTGATCTTGAACCCCGATATTTCTCCATACTCCTTCAATTTCTTATGTAATTCTTTTATTGATATTTCTGGATTTGTGAAGTATACTATGACATCATCTGCAAATAAACTGATTTTATACTCCTTCTCCTTTATTTTTATCTCTTTTATTTTATTTTCTGTTCTTATCAGTTCTGCCAATGGTTCTATTGCTAAAGTGAACAGTGAGGGAGTTAATGGACATCCCTCCCTAGTTGACCTACTTAATTCAAATTGGTTCGATACATATCCATTTACTGTTACCTTCGCCAATTGTCCATTATGACCACCGCCAGTGGGCTGATAGCGCCTTAAACCATGCATCTTGGTGCCTCACAGTTCGGCGGGCAGCAACCTCCTTTGAAGACGGCAGAGCCCACCTCACTGACAAAAGACGAAGGAGGAAAAACCCAACACCCAACCCCAACCAACCAATTTTCCCTTGCAACCGCTGCAACGGTGTCTGCCTGTCCTGCATCGGACTTGTCAGCCACAAACGAGCCTGCAGCTGACGTGGACATTACCCCTCCATAAATCTTCATCCGCGAAGCCAAGCCAAAGAATGCTTTAATCCAATTAATATATTTTTCTGGTAGATTGAACCTCTGTAATACTTTGAATAAATAATTTCATTCTATCCTGTCAAAGGCTATTTCTGCGTCTAAAGCAATAGCCACTGTTGCATCTTATTTCCTTGAACTTCATAAATTAAATTAATAAATTTACAGACATTATCCGCTGTTTGTCTTTTCTTAATAAATCCAGTTTGATCTTGTTTTACTATTTTTGGTACACAGTTGGCCAATCTGTTTGCTAATAATTTTGCTATTATCTTATAATCTGAATTAAGTTGAGATATTGGTCTATATGATGCTGGTGTTAGTGGATCCTTCCCCGTCTTTGGCATTACTGTAATTATTGCTGTCTTACATGAATCTGGCAAGTTTTGTGTTTCTTCTATCTGGTTCATTACTTCCAGGAGAGGAGGAATTAATAACTCTTTAGCTGTTTTATAGAATTCTATTGGCAATCCATCCTCTCCTGGTGTTTTATTGTTTGGCAGCTTTTTTAATATATCCTGTACTTCCTCTATTTCAAATGGTCTTATCAGTTTGTTTAGTTCCTCTTCTTGCAATTTCGGCAGTGCAATTTTAGCTAAAAACTCTTCTATTTTATCATCTTTCCCTCGTTCTTAGTTTAGTATAATTGTTTATAAAATTCCTTAAAGTTCTCATTAATCTCCATTGGATTATATGTAATTTGTTTGTCCTTTTTCGTTGATGCTAATACAATTGTTTTAGCTTGTTCTGTTTTAAGTTGCCAGGCTAATATTTTGTGTGTTTTTTCTCCTAGTTCATAATACTTTTGCTTTATTTTCATTATGTTCTTCTCTACCTTACAAATTTGTAATGTTTCGTTTTTTTTTTGTCCGCCAATTCTCTTTTTGTTACATCATCCCTTTTTGCTAGTTCCTTTTCTATACTTACTATCTCCCTTTCCAACTGTTCTATTTCCCGATTGTAGTCCTTTTTCAACTTAGTTACACAACTTATTATCTGCCATCTGATGAAGGCTTTCATTGTATCCCATAATATAAATTTGTCTTTCACTGATTCCGTATTTATTTCAAAGTACGTTTTAATTTCGCGTTCAATAAACTCTCTAAATTTCTGTCTTTTAAGTAGCATGGAGTTTAACCTCCATCTATATGTTCTTGGTGGGATGTCCTCCAGTTCTGTTGCTAAGAACAGGGTGAATGATCAGATAGTAATCTAGCTTTATATTCAGTTTTCCTAACTCACCCTTGAATATGGGCTGACAACAAAAACATATCAATCCTTGAGTATGTTTTATGCCTACTTGAATAATATGAATATTCCTTCTCTCTTGGGTGCTGCCTCCTCCATATATCCATAAGTTTCATTTTCTGCATTGATTTAACCATAAATTTGGCCTCTTTATTCTTTTTGCTAGCCCTTTGTCCAGTTTTATCCAACAATGGATCCAAATTAAGGTTAAAATCCCCTTGCGTATCTACAATCTTCATAAAAATATCCTGCATAAACTTTTGATCCTCCTCATTAGGTGCATATATATTGAGCAAATTCCAAAATTCTGAATATATCTGACACTTTATCATTACATACCTCTCTGCTGGATCTATTATTTCCTCCTCTATTTTGATTGGTACATTTTTATTAATTAAAAAAGCTACACCCCAAGCTTTTGAATTATATGATGCTGCCGCTATGTGCCCTACCCAGACTCTCTTTAATTTATTATGTTCCACTTCAGTTAGATGCGTTTTCTGCACAAATGCTATGTCTATTTTTTATTTTTTCAGTAAATTTAATAGCCTCTTTAGTTTAATTTAGTTATGTATTCCATTAATATTTATAGTCATATAGTTCAACATGGCCATCTCATATCCTGTTTACACTTCATTTCCACTTCCTCACCACCACCATCCCCCTTTTCCCCATTTTCATCTGTTTTCCCTTTTTAAACTCAATGTATGACAACACATTTAAAACATAAAATACTTCAACAACTCCCACATCCAATATTCCCTTAGCCCCAATGTCCCCCCCCCCCTCTCTGAGTTGCCCCTTATCCCTTGCTGGGCAACCATGACTCCCCTCTCCATTTGGATTGTGAACCCACTCGCAAACATCAACTGATTTCGCAGTGATGGTTATTCTCTCCCAACCAAACCCCGCCAGAAAATACTTTTTTTATTTTTTTTATTTTACACATATAACAAAGTTCACCCACTATTTTTTCCCCTTACTTCCTTTCTTCCCTTCTTAGTTCTTTACATATACATTATTTTTTACATCTTTATATATATTTTAATCGCCTTTCTTCATTCTTGTTACAACTCTTCATCTCTCCTTCTGTCCTGCAGGCGTTCTGCAAATTCTTGTGCTTCCTCCGGATCCGAGAACAGTCTGTTTTGCACCCCAGGGATAAATATTTTAAGCACAGCTGGATGTCTTAATATAAATTTATAACCTTTTTTCCATAGGATCGATTTTGCTGTATTAAACTCCTTCCTCTTCTTTAAGAGTTCAAAACTCATGTTTGGGTAAAAAATATTTTTTTGACCTTTGTATTCCAATGGTTTATTGTCTTCTCTAATTTTATTCCTTGCCCTCTCCAGTATATTTTCTCTTGTTGTACATCTCAAAAATTTTACTAAAACGCATCTTGGTTTTTGATGTGTCTGTGGTTTCGGAGCTAGTGTTCTGTGTGCCCTTTCTATTTCCATTCCTTCCTGTATTTCTGTCATTCCCAGGACCTTCGGGATCCATCCTTTTATAAATTCCTTCATGTCTGTGCCTTCTTCACCCTCCTTCAAGGCCCACTATTTTTATGTTGTTTTGCCTACTATAATTTTACAACATACCAATTTTCTGAGCTAACAACTCTTGCGACTCGAACTTTTTTATCACTTTCTTCCAATTTTCTTCTTAAGTCGTTTACTTCCATTTCTACAGCCGTTTCTCGTTCTTCCACATTTTCTACTCCTTTCCCTATTTCTCTCATGACCAGTTCTAATCTATTCACTTTTTCTTCTGTTCTTTTCATTTTTCTTTTCATTTCACTAGATTCTAATGACAACCATTCTTTTAATGCTCTCATTTGTTCTTGAAAAAAAAACTTTATCTGTATTCAGTCCATCTGTTTTACCTTCTATTTCTCTGTGCAGATCTTGGTCTTCTTCTTCCTCATCTTCTGTCTCTGTACCTGTGTTTGTGTCTTCTTTTTCTCTTCTTTATATCTGTATCTCTTCTGACTTTCCTGATGAGTTGCTTGTCTCACTTTGCTGGGCTTCTTCTTGCTTGGCTTCTTGCTGTTGGTCCTCTTCTTCTGGGCTACTCATTTGTTGGGCCTCCAGCTGCTGCTCTTCTTTCTTTTCACTCCCTTTCCTGTCGGTTTCCTCTTCTTCAAGCTGAGAGTCCTGGTGTCGGGCATCCCTCAGCTGGTCACGTTGTGTTTGCTCGGTCCTCAGCTGGGCCCCCCTCCCGTTGGTGTTCTCTTTTTCCTAAGTGAGCGCACTGCACATGCGTGACACTTCGTTCATGTGCAGCTGCGCACTTTTGTTTGGCTCTGAGAGCCATTCTTACAGTCCAGTGGTTGGGAGGGTCGCAACTCTGCGGGGTCGTCACCAACCTCGGAGAATGGGATCTCTTCTCCACAACGGCTCCCTGTTTCTTTATGCAGGTAAGGGCTTCTCATTTCTCTTCTGGCATCTTTTCTTTTTTTCCCCATTGTTTTTACTTTTTCCTTCTTTGGTGCCATTTCCTTTCTTTTCTCTACAACTTTATCTTTTATTTGTTATATTTTGTATTTCTTGAACTTTGTATTTTCTTCACTTTATTTCTTCTTTTCTGGAGAGGGCTGGTATTTCCCTACCGGCCACTACTCCATCCTCCTTCATGTGACTCCTCCTCCACTGTATTTATATTTCCAGCTACTTCTATCTCACTTCCACTCTAATCCTTCAATTGTTCCTTGATCTGTCATATTACCTCTGACCAGACATTAGCCTTTGTGTAATTAAATGTTTTTTCTTGAGTTTTGTTTAATATTTAACTTTTTTCAGGAATGTGGGTAATTCCCTTGGATCTTATTTATCAAAATGTATCCTGTGTAATTCGCAAAATCTCTGCCACTGAATCTCCACTTAAATTGGAGGGGGATTCAGCAGGTCAGGCAGCATTCATGCCACCATAAAAGACTAACCTTGAACCTACTCGCCACACCCCGCCCCCATCCTGGATCAACTCTGCCCCCTCATCCTGGACCCACTCCCCTCCCCCCCCAATCCTGGAACCACTCCCTCAAACTGAATGTAAAATTCAGTCACATTATGATCACTGCATCCCAGAGGACCTTCACTCTGAGGTCCTGTCTTGTGGCACAAGCAGCTCTGGTTGACTGCAGTACACGCTGAGAAATTATCCAAAACCCTCCTCATATGTAGCATTTCCCTCCAAATCATCACCCCTTTGAGAAGTTCCCACTAATGCTCATATCATGTGGTTACCGTCAGTGACTTCTCTCCCATCCCTACAATCTTCTTCCCATTATTACTTCTCATCTCCATCCAAAACGATTACATGTCCACCTTTCTTACCTGTGGCCATGTCCTCCTCTGGTTCGCAGTTGGTCAATTCCATTCAGACATGGAGAGTGACCCCAACAGGCCAGGTGAGACACAGAGGAATGAGCCTGATGCTTTCGCCCAGTCACCAATTTCCATGTCAGCAAATATCACTGGTAGAAGAGAGTTGCATTCCCAAACCCACCAGGAATGGGGCTCAGTGCACTTGGCCTGTCAGTGAGCAAGGAGAATCCACGCTGACCTTACATCTCAAGAATTCACACAGGTAGGCAAGCTTCCTTGTCAATTTAGCATGATTGAGGACCACTGGCAAATGGAGCCCCCAGCCCCTGCTGCTTCAGAAAGAGCTCTCCAATTACTTCCCCACTCCTCTCTCCTTCCCTCAAGCCTGCACTTGCTTCCTTAATTTTACATTCCACTTAATGATAACGAGTTTATAGTCATATACATTGTATAATGATGCTCTGCCGGAGTTTCTGTAATGGCAATGCTGCCGCTGGAGCAGACCCAGGAAAGTGGGGAGCGGAGACACCGTGCTGCTCCTACCACCTGGTCCCAATGCCAACAACTCCATACAGACTTCAAGCAGCATGTTAAAGGAGCCGGTGGTGGTGTGTTTTTTTTTTAAATCCTGTAATAACGGAGGTCTGTGCCCAAGATAGTGATGCCTTTTGCTGGGCAGCATACCATGAAGGGTTGCAGACTCCAGAGGGGCAGCGCACTGACACAGGGCATTAGAAACAGGGAGAATCATCCCCCATTGAGGAGTAGATGACCCTACAGGAAGGTAAACAAGGCAACGGATGAGCGAGGGGCTCATCAGCTGAAGGACCCACACAGGCAGCGGGCTGCTGGTGACTGGCTTATGGGAATCAGGTATTGGAACCGGGATTCGAGAGGGAGCTAAGGGAAAGTGGGCTCTCGAAGGGCTTCGGGCACTGAATATTTCCTGATTGTATCGGAGATCTGGATCTAGTGTTCGGGTTGCAGATGGTTTAACCAAAGTGTATGCCAGATGCACAGGTTGCAGGAGCACTGGAGGAAAATTCAAAGATACTGTGTCTCTGAAGGAGCTTTTTCTTATATTAGGGGCAGTCAAAAGTTTAACTATATCACTTGGATTATACTTTTAATATTTTGTTAGATTACAATAAAAACAACCTTTGACCTTGAACCCAATGTACAGATGCAGCCGAATAGGTACTTTATTAAAACTTACGTACTCCAGAGTCGTCGTCAGAACAAGAGAACAAGTCTAATTAGGGACATTAGGGTAACTGTGGGGTGGCGGGGGGGGGGGTGGGGGCGTATGGTGGAGAATAAACTGATGTTCAAAGACTCACTCAGCAGGTGGGGGGTGAGGCAGGTGTCACCTGCCATGAACCTCATCCGTGCGCTGCTGTCAACCTTCCTCTTCCCTCCAACATAACAGACAAACGTGCATGCTTATATTGTGTGGACGCTAGTGACACTTGTGCTGTGAGTGGGGGAGGGGCACAATAACTCATTTGGGGGACAATGCCCGCAAATGCCATTCCTTGGCGTTGCCTGTGGCGTATTTTGAGCAGTTTTGGGCTCCCTAACTAAGGTGTTGAAGAAGGTGTTGGTATGGGAGTGGGTCCAAAGAAAGTTCACGAGAATGATCCCTGGAATGAAAGGGTTAACATGAAGAATGTTTGATGGCTCTGGGTCTGGACTTGCATAGAAGAATGAGGCTCGATTACATTGAAACCAATTGAATACTGAAAAGCCTGGATAGGGTGTATGTGGAGAGGATGAGGGCACACCCTCAGAATACAGAACTGTCCCTTTAGAACAGAGATGAGAAGGAATTTCTTTAACCAGAGGGTGGTGAATTTCTGGAAGTTTTTACAGCGAATGGTTGTGAAGGCCAAGTAATTGGGGATATTTAAGAAAGAGGTAGATACATTCTAGATTAGGAAGGAAATTGAGGGTTATGGGAAGAAGGCAGAGAATGGGGCTGATAAGGAAAGTAAATCAGCCATGATGGAATGGTTGGAAAGGCTCGTTGGGAAGAACAGCCTCATGCCTTTCCTAAAACAGCCATTTTAAACAGGAGCCACAATACATTTAAAGGGTGGGGGGAGTGGTTACAGACTGAAATCATAAAACATCTTTTATGTAGTCGGTAAGAGAGAAGTATGGAAGAAACCAACTAAGCAACTGCTTCACAGGGAAGGGGGCCCATAAACTTTAAGCAATATCCTAAGTGGGCCATGTCTAAAACTAAGTTGAGAATGGCTGGTCTAAAAGACTACAATATGATACATTTAAATGGAATTAAAAAGAGACAATGAACACAAAAGGCAAGTAGATAATAAATATTTTGAACATCAGGCAGCGTCCCAAGATCAGGCAGCCCCTCTCTGCGGAGAAATAAGCCACCTTTTCCTCTGGTTGCTTTGCCCATCCATGACACTCCTTTACTCTGGATGTCCACCCTCGGTTTAACTATGTCTGCGAGAAATGATGGCGATGGAACTCCAGAAACGTATTTAATTCTAAAATCTCATTGCTTGTAAAGATCCATTAAAGATTAATAATTTGACTGGAGGACGGAAAATGATTTAAAGGCTAGTTCATCCCCTTGATACGATTAGATAATTTTTAGAACATTTGGATCTTTGCTACTTACAGTGGTCATGCGATAGTTAGCCTCTTCTGCCATTATCAGCCTGAAAAAGCAAAATAAATCACCGTTACCACAAAATAAATGATTTATCAAGACTACGACAGCACCTGTACAATGTCAATACAAGGACAGGTGAGGATTTAAAGACAAAAATCAGCTCTCTTCAAGGGATTGGCAGAGGAAAGGGTAAAGAACGTCAAATTCCTGGATATGAACATCTCTGAAAGCTATCCTTGACATTCCATGTCAATGCAATCATGAAGGAGACTCAGCAGCAGCTATATTTTGCTGGGAGTTTGAAATCTGGTACATCACCAAAATCTCCTGCAAATTTTTATGTGGCGAGCATTCAGACTGGATGCATCACTATCTGTTATCTACTAATGCACCGACTACTAATGCACTATCTACTAATGCACAGACAAGAAAAGGCTACAGAGAGTTGTGAACTAGGCCAGCGCCATTGTGACCATTTGTCTTCCCTCCATTAAAGACATATGCATGAGGTGGTGTCTCAAGAAAGCAGCCTCTGTTCTGGGACCCCTACTCTTTCTGATTTTTATAAATGGACCTGGATAAAGAGAAGGAAGGATGGGTCAGTAATTTTTGCAGATGATACAAAGATTGGAAGAGTTATGGTTGGAGCTGAAGGTAGTCGAAGGTTACAAGAGGATATAGACAGGATGCAGAGTTGGGTGGAGAAGTGGCAGATGGAGATCAATCTGTATAGGTGTGAGGTGATGCATTTTGAAAGGATAAACCAAAAGGCTGAATACAGGGTTAATGGTTGGTTACTTAAGAGTGTGGATGAACAGTAGGACTCTGGGGTCCAAATCCATACATCTCTCAAGGTCTTTGCAGAGATTGATAGGATAGTTAAGAAGGCCTATGGGATGCTGGGATTCATAAATGGGGGATTGAGTTCAAGAGTAGAGAGGTCATGTTGCAACTCTAAATGTGGTCTTACCAGAGATTTGTAGAGAATTGTGTTCAGTTCTGGTCACCTCATTATAGGAAGGATATGGAAGCTATGGAGAGAGTGCAGAGGGAGATTTACCAGGATGTTATCTGGATTGGAAAATAAGTCTTATGAGGCAAGGTTAGCAGAGCTGGGACTTTTCTCTTTGGAATGTAAAAGAATGAGAGGAGACTTATGGAGGTCTACAAGATTATGAGAGCATAGATAGCCAGTGTCTGTTTCCCTGAGCAGGAATAGCAAACACCAGAGGACATCTGTCCAAAGTGAAGGGAGGGAAGTTTAAGGGAGACATCAGGGGTAAACTTTTTTATATATATAAAAATAAATGCAGAGAGTTGTGGGTGCCTGGAATGCCTTGCCAGGGATGGTGGTGGAGGTTAAAATATTAGGGGCATTTAAGAGACTCTTAGACAAGCACATGGATAGAAGAAAAATAGAAGATAGAGAGGGTTTAGTACTTTTTTCCCAGGAATATATGGGTTGGCACAACATCGAGGACTGAAGGGCCTGTACTGTGCTGTAGTGTTCTATCCTCAAGGTCCCTCACCACCCAGGCCATGTCCTCTTCACACTGCTACCATCAGGAGGTACATGAGCATGAAGAACACCCAACAGTACAAAAACAGCTTCTTCTCCTCTGCCATCAGATTTCTGAATGGACAATGAACCACATGCTATCACACT